>NC_087368.1:5531043-5831043 GCF_030014295.1 Loxodonta africana
CACCTCTACACATCTCCTTAAACTATACATAATTTCTGAATAAAGACAATTATAAAGGCATTCTTGTGCTAACATGATACAATGAACACACATACAAACAAAAATGCACTAGCCCTGTTTATATCTAATATTTTATAAGTTGAGAAAATAAAAATATTTGATGCACACATAAAAGCTGAAACACTCGTAACAGTGACACTCCTCATTTCTGCAATTGGTCACATGGCCAAAACTGGTATTTAGAACTACCTTCTTCCACCACCTATTCCATGTTCCCTTTGCTCTAAGCAAGCACCTCAGCTCATCGTGGCTCTTTCCTGGTCGGGTGACCCAAACCGTCATTCCTAAAGGGTCTGGGCCATTAGTACTCATGTCGTAACTGAATTGCTGTAGTTTTCCACTGACATTAATCACAAGGCATGTGTGATGGTTAAGACTGTGTGTGTCAACTTGGCTGGGCCACGATTCTCTGTGTCTTGGCTCTTGTACGATGTCGTGATCACTTCCCTGTTGAAATCTGATATGCGGATTTCAGATATGGAACCCCCATAATGAAACCTTCTGAGCGGTTATCAGTGCAGGTAGGGCCTGTGGTGGCTCACTCCCCACTCAGCCTTTCTCTCTTCACCCTCTGCCATGTACTTCCTTCCTGCTCATCTTGCCCAGGCTCTTGGCTTGCTCTGGATCCTGCAGCTGTCTCTTGTTCATCCGACCTCCAGTTCTTGGGACTTATCTGCTGATCCCAGGATTCATCAACCTTCACAGACTGGGAGTTTAAGAGCCCTGCTCTCTAGCCTGCCAATCTGGGCTTTGCCAGCCCCTACGGCTACATCAATCACAAGAAGCCTCTGTCCTGATTCAGGGACTTGCAAATCTACAATCTCATGAGCTGCTTCCTTGATGTAAATCTCTCTTTCTACACATATACATACCCTTGACTAGTTTTGCTTCTCTAGAGAACCCAGCCTAAGACAATTGCTACCAAGAGTGGTTCTAGACAAACAAAACTGTATGGATGAGTTTTCTAAATTAATTTTCAACTATGGTTAGTTTCAAAGATGTTGATGACTCTGTTCTCAGTAGTAAAGAAGGCACTGCTAATCCATGCCATGAGGCAATTCAAATATGCAAATTACCACCACCAATAGATTAGGTATTGGTGAAAGGCGAGGCTCTGGGTGATCACATACATGATACCTTTCAACAATTTTCTCATAATGAGAAGTATACAGAAGCTGGTTGGTTGGTCCTACTTTCACTAGACAAACTGGTGAAAGAGATGCGCTCAGGGCTTCAGTGTCAAAGCTCAAGCGCAGCATAAACAATCTCAAAGTGGAAACACTTGTGCTTTGAAAAAGAAAGCAAGCCTTATTTCTTGTAGCAATAACACTGATATTGCCAAAAACCAAACCCGAGTCTTATTGTAAGAGTGGCTGAATTACAATCCTACTTCAATTTCCAACCTCAAGAGGTGTCTGAAGTAAAAATGAGGGGACCGATTGGGAAGAAATAAGATCCTGAAACTTGGGATCGGGACATAAGGGAACGTAATTGGAAAGCTGGAGACACTGAGCCCCTAAATTCCATTTAATCACTCCTGTTGGTCGGGTTGCCAATAGAACCACTTTCATCTGAAGAGATTACTTGACGTTTGTCTGCTACACCACCCTGCCAAATAAAAGCATCAGCACCTCCACTTCCATTTAATGAAATTAGCCCTTGCCCAGCTGCCTCTAAAGAGCCCTTGCCTGAGCCATTCCCTGGGGCATCATCGGAGGCAGATGCTTTACAAGACAATGCTGAACGTTCTCAAAACAATTCCACACTACAGATTCTGGCTTCTAGACCTATAACTAGACTTAAGTCCCAGCGAACCACAAAAGGTGAAGTACAAAGTGTGACCCAGGAGGAGGTATGCTACACTCCAAGAGAAGAGAAGTGCTTGAGTTTTCTAATATGTACAAACAGGAACCTGGGGAATAGGTATGGGAATGATTATTAAGGGTACAGGATAATGCTCCAAGGAACGTAAAGATGGATCGGTCTGAGTTTATTGATATGGGTCCACTAAGCACAGATTCTTCATTCAGTGTTTCACCTCGAGAAGTTAGGAAAAGATCTAACATTTCATTTGGTTAGGTTGCTGAAGCATGGGTTATGCAGTGGCCTACACTAAATCAAGTTGAAGTACCAGACCTGCTTTGGTATACTGTAGAAGAAGGTACTCAAAGGCTTAGAGATACTGCCATGCTAAAATGCATTTCTCAGGTTAAACCCACAGACCCACACATGGAATGCCCAGAGAACACACCTTTTACCACAATTGTGAGGAACAAATTTCTGAAGGGAAATTCAGCATCCTTGAAGACTGCTGTGACTGCTATTTTATGTAAATCAGATTTGACAGTGGGAACTGCCCTAACTGAATCAAGACACCTAAATACAATAGGGTTGACTGGACCCTGTGATAGCAGGGGCCAAGTGGCAACACTCAATCAGCAAAGACAAGTGGACGTGGTTACAGTAATGGATGGCAGAATCAAAGCAGTAATCAGAAGAGTGTGACTCATATGGACTTATGACTACTTAGTCATGGTGTCCCTGGGAGTGAATTAGATAGGAAATCTACTAAATATTTACTTGATCTGTACGAACAGAAGAATTCTAGTTCAGGTGAACAGCAGTCTAACTCGAATTGCCCACACTCAACAACCATACTTGAGCAAATTTAAAGACCCACAACACCTTCAATGAAGGGGAGGCCAGGTCCCCATGAGGAAGGACTCCAATACACTGCTAAAAATTTCTATGCTCAATTCTCTCCTAGCCTTCCCCAAAGGTGTCTACAACCTTTTATGAGAGTGACTTTTCATTGAAGAAAAGAGAATAATCAGACTTTTGGGGGATTACCGGACAGTAGCTCTGAACTGACACTAATTCCAGGAGACACAAAATGGCACTGTAGCCCACCAGTCACAGTGGGGATATACAGAGGTCAGGTTATTAATGGAGTCTTGGCTCATGTTTGTTTTACAGTAGGTCCATTGGGTCCCTGAATCCCCCCACAGTGATTTTCCCAGTTCCAGAATGCATTATTGCAATAGATAACACTCAACAACCGGCAGAAACCCCACGCTGAATCCCTCACAAATGAAGAAAGAGCTATTTTGGTAGGAAAAGCCAAGTGGAAGCCATTAGAACTGCCCCTACCTAGGAAAACAGTAAACCAAAAGCTATACTGCATTCCTGGAGGAATTGCAGACATTACTGCCACCATCAAGGACTTGAAGGATGCAGGGGTGGTGATTCCCACCACATCCCCCATTCAACTCGCCTATTTGGCCTGTGCAAAAAACAGATGGATCTTGGAGGATGACAGTAGGTTATCAAAAATTTAACCAGGTTGTGACTCCAACTGCAGATGCTCTTCCAGATGTAGTTTCATTGCTTGAGCAAATTAATACATGTCCTGGTACCTGGTGTGCAGCTATTGAACTGGCTAATGCCTTTTTCTCCATAGCTGTTTCCAAGGACCATAAGAAGAAGTTTGGCTTCAGCTGGCAAGGTCAGCAATACACCTTCACTGGCCTACCTCAGTGCTCCATGAGCTCTCCAGCCCTATGTCATAATTTAGTCAACAGGGTCCATGATTGCCTTTCCCTCCCATAAGATGTCACACTGGTCCACTACATTGATGGCATTATGCTGACTGGATCTAGTAAGGAAGAAGTATCAATGACTCTGGACTTATTGGTAAAACATTTGCCTGCCAGAGAGTGGTAAATTAATCCCACAAAAATTCAGGCACCTACCACCTCAGTCAGATTTTTAGGGGTCCAATGGTCTGGGGCATGTCGAGATATTCCTTCTCAATTGAAGGATAAGTTATTGCATCTGGCTGCTCCCACAACTAAAACAGAGGCACAATGCCTACTGAGCCTCTTTGGAATTTGGAGGCAATGCTTCTCATTTCGGTGTGCTACTCCAGCCTATTTATCAACTGACTTGAAAAGTTGCTAGTTTTGAGTGGGGCCCAGAACAAGAGAAGGTTCTGCAACAGGTTCAGGCTGCTGTGTAAGCCACTCTGCCACTTGGGCCATATGATCCGGCTGATCCAATGGTGCTTGAAGTGTCCGTGGCAGATGAAGATTCTGTCTGGAGACTTTGGCAGGCCCCTACTGGTGAACCACTGCACAGACCCTTAAGATTTTGGAGCGAAGCCCTGCCATCCTCTGCATTTAACTACTCTCCTTTTGAGAAACAGCTTTTGCCTTCTTACTGGGCCTTAGTAGAGACTGAACACTTAACCATGGGACACCAAGTCACCATGTGGGCTGAGCTGCCCATTTTAAACTGGGTGTTGTATGACCCACAGAGACATAAAGTTGGATGTGCACAGCAGAACTCCATCATTAAATGGAAGCAGTATATACAAGATCGGGCCCGAGCAGGACTTGAAAGCCTGAGTAAGTTGCATGAGGAAACAGCCCAAATGCCCACGGTCTCTATTCCTATCATATTACCGTCCATCTCCCAGTCTGCACCTATGGCCTCATGGGGAGTTCCTTCAGATCAGTTGACTGAAAAAGAGAAACTTGTACCTGGTTTACAGATGATTCTCTGCAATATGCAGGCACCACTCAAAAGTGAACAGTAGCAGCACTTCAGCCCTTTCTGGGACCTCCCTGAAGGACAGTACTGACGGGAACTCCTCCCAACAGGCAGAACTTTGAGCAGTGCACCTGGTTGTTCACTTTGCTTGGAAGGAGAAATGGCCAGAGGTGAGCTTGTATACTGATACATGGGCTGTGTCCAAAGGTTTGGCTTGATGCTCAGGGACTTGGAAGGAATATGATTGAAAAATTGGAGACAAGAAGTTATGGGGAAGAGGTATGTGGATAGTCCTCTCTGAATGGGCCAAAGAAGTGAAGATATGTGTCCCATGTGAATGCTCACCAAAGGGTGACCTCGGCAGAGGCTTAGTTTAATAATTAAGTGGATAGGGTGATGTGTTCTATGGAAACCAGTCATCCTCTTTCCCCAGCTACTCCCGTCATTGTTCAATGAACTCATGAACAAAGTGGCCCTGGTGGCAGGGATGAAGGTTATGCATGGACACAACAACATGGACTTCCACTCACCAAGGCTGACTTGGCTACAGCCACTGCTGAGCATCCAATCTGCCAGCAACAGAGACCAATACTGACTCTCCAATATGGCACCATCCCTTGACGTGATCAGTCAACAACCTGGTGGCAAGTTGATTATACTGGGCCACTTCCATCATGGAAAAGGCAGCGTTTTGTTCTTAGTGGAATACACACTTACTCTGGATAAGGATTTCCCTTCCCAGTATGCAAAGCTTCTGCCAAAACTACTATCTGTGAACTTACAGAATGTCTTATCCACCTTCATGGTATCTCACACAGCATTGCCTCTGATCAAGGAACTCACTTCACAGCAAATGAAGTGCAGCAGTGGGCCCATGCTCATGGAATTCACTAATCTTACCATGTTCCCCATCATTTTGAAGCAGCTGGTTTGACAGAATGATGGAATGGCCCCCTGAAGTCACAATTACAGTGCTAGGTAGGTGGGAATACCTTGCAGGTTTGGGGCTGTGTTCTCCAGAGGCTCTATATGCCCTAAACCAGCGCCTAGTATATGGTACTGTTTCTCCCATAATCAGGATTCATGGGTCCAGGAATCAAGGGGTAGAAATGGAAATGGCACCATGCACTATTACCCCTAGTCATCCACTCATAAGATTCTTCTTCCTGTCCCTGCAACCTTATGCTTTGCATGTCTAGAGGTCTTAGTCTCAAAGGGAAGAATGCTACCACCTGGAGATGCATCACTGATTCCATTGAACTGGCAGCTACGAATGCCACCTGGTCACTTTGGGTTCCTTGTCTCTGGATCAACAAGCAAAGAAGGGAGTTACCATACTGGCTGGTGTGATTGATCCTTATTACCAAGAGGAAATCAGATTGATATTACGTAATGGAAGTAAAAAAGAGTATGTTTGGAATGCAGGCGATCTCTTAAGGTGTCCCCTAGTACTACTATACCTTGTGATTAAAGTCGACGGAAAACTACAGCAACCCAATTCCGACATGACTACTAATGGCCCAGGCCCTTCAGGAATGAAGGTTTGGGTCATCCCGCCAGGCAAAGAACCATGACCTGCTGAGGTGCTTGCTGAGGACAAAGGGAATATGGAATGGGTGGTGGTAGAAGGTAGTTTTAAATACCAGTTGCGGCCACGTGACCACTTGCAGAAACGAGGACTGTAATTGTTACGAGTATTTCTGTTTTGTATGTGTGCATCAAATATTTTTGTTTTCTACACTTATGAAATGTAAGATGTCAATAGGGCTAGAGTGTTTTCGGCTGGATGTGTGTTAGTTGTATCATGTTAGCTCCAAGTGTGACTTTCTAATTGTCTTTCTTCAGAGGTTTTGTATGGTTTGGGGAGATGTATACAGGTGCCAAGCTGACAAGGTGTGGACTGTGATGGTTAAGATTGCATGTCAGCTTGGGCTGGGCCATGATTATCAATGTTTTGGCAGTTCTATAGTATTGTGATCACTTCCTGTTGAAATCTGATATGTAATCACCCCCAAGATGGAATCTGCTGAGTGGCAATAGCAGAGGCAGGGCATGGGGCAGTTCACCGCCCCTCAGCCTTCATCTCTCCTCCCTCTGCTGCCTACTTCCTCCCTGCTTGCCTCGCCAAGGCTTTTGGCTGATTCTGTACCCTGCAGGTACCTCGAGTTCATCTGACCTCTGGTTCTTGGGACTTGAGCTAACAACCTACCTGCCAATCTCGGGATTCATCAGCCTTCACAGCCTGTGAGCAAGAGCGCTCCTCTTTGACTTGCCCATCTTGCGTTCGCCAGCCCCTGGGGCTACATGAATCAGGAGAAACCTCTATCCTGATCCATGGACGTGGGTTGTTCCAGCCGCTACAATCATGTGATGGATACACAAACACACACACACACATATATATACACGTATGTACATGTACATACGCTTTACTGGTTTTGCTTCTTCAAAGAAACTAGCTTAAGACCACACATATGCCCGGTTAGCAGGTGCTCTGTCTCCTGTTGGGAGCTCCATGAAGCTGCCTTCTCATACTCCCTGTCTCTATTCCTTGGTGGCTGTAGTCCAAGATGGCGAATCCATGCCACATTAGCTGGTAGGGGACCTCCACTCCATAGCTCTCTGTTTTCTCTGTTCTCTATCAGTTTCTTATTCCATTTGATGCTTGATCGATTTCTTTATTCCTTCAGTTGATGCTTAAGGTTCCAGAATTAATGTATATATTTGTTTTGTTTTTTGGGTCTTTGCTGCAGAGGGATAGCATGGTGCTTCTGTGTATAATGCCATGTTGGAAATTTCTTGGTTTCTTTACGTTGAGTTGCAATCCACACTGAAGGTTATCATCTTTGATCTTCATCAGTATGTTTTTTAAGTCGGCAAGCAAGGTTGTGACATCTGCATATCTCAGGTTCTTAATGAGTCTTCTTCCAATCCTGATGCCCCATCCTTCTTCATGTAGTTGGATTATTTGTTCAGAATACAGATTGAAAAAGTATGGTGAAAAGATACAACCCTGATGCACACCTTTCTTAACTTTAAACCACTCAGTATCCCCTTGTTCTGTTCAAATGACTGCCTCTTGGTCTATGTACAGGTTTCTCATGAGCAAAATTAAGTGTTCTGGAATTCCCATTCTTCAAAATGTTACCCATAATTTGTTATGATCTACACAGTTGAATGTCTTTGCAGAGTCAATAAAAACAGGTAAACATCTTTCTGGTATTCCCTGCTTTTAGCCAAGGGCCATCTTACATCAGCAATGATGCACCTTGTTCCATGTCCTCTTCTGAATCTGGCTTGGACTTCTGGCAGTTCCCCATTGATGTATTGCTACAACCACCTTCAGCAAAATTTTACCTGTGTGTGATATTGATGATGTTGTTCGATAATTTCTGTATTCTGTTGGATCACCTTCATTTGGAATGGGCACAAATATGGATCTTGTCCAGTGGCTGGGCCAAGTACACGGCTTCCAAATTTCTTGACAAAGATAAGCGGGCACCTCCAGCGCTGCATTCATTTGTTGAAACATCTCAATTGGTATTCTTCCAATTCTTAGAGCCTTGCTTTTCGCCAATGCCTTCAGTACAGCTTGGACTTCTTTTTTCAGTAGCATTGCTTCTTGATTATATACTACCTCCTGAAAGAGTTGAACATCGACCAATTCTTTTTGGTACGGTGACTTCGTGTATTCCTTCCATCTACTTTTGGTGCTTCCTGTGTTATTCAATATTTTCCTGTAGAATCCTTCAATACTGCAACTCATGGCTTGAATTTTTTCTTCGCTTCTTTCAGCTTCAGAAATGGTTAGTGTGTTCTTCCCCTTTGGTTTTCTAATTCCATGTCTTTGCACATTTCATTACACTAGTTTACTTTGTCTTCTCGAACGGACCTTTGAAATCTTCTGTTCAGCTCTTTTACTTCATCATTTCTTCTATTCGTTTTAGTTTCTCTATGTTCAAGAGCAATATTCAGAGTCTCTTCTGACATTCATTTTGGTCTTTTCTTTCTTTCTTCTCTTTTTTAATGATCTTTTGCTTTCTTCATGTGTGATGTCCTTGATGCCACCCCACAACATTTCTGGTCTTTGGTCATTAGTATTCAATGCATGAAATCTATTCTAAAGATGGCGTCTAAATTCAGGTGGTATACACTCAAGGTCAAACCCCTGGTGGTGTAGTGGTTAAGTGCTACAGCTGCTAACCAAAAGGTCAGCAATTTGAATCCACCAGGCACACCTTAGAAACTCTGTGGGGGCAGTTCTACTCTGTTCTATAGGGTTGCTATGAGTCAGGATAAACTTGAGGGCAACAGGGTTGGGTTGGTCGGTTGGTATGCTCAAATTTGTATTTTCGCGCTCACAGATGTGCAAACTAAAACCATAAATTTCTTAGAAGAAAAGGCAGGGGCAGTGCTTTGAGGTCCAGCTTTGAACAATGGCTTATTTAATATAATAATAAAAGAACAAAAGGCAAAATAAATAAATGGATCTTCATAAAAAGAAAAAACACTTTATCAAAAAAGTGAAAACACAAGCTACCAAATTGGAGAATATCTTCAGGAACTCTATGTCGCATAAGAATCTAACAATCAAACTATATACCAAACTTCAACAAAAACCAAAACCAAACACGTTGCCAATGAGCCAATTCTGACTCTTAGTGACAAAAAGACAAATACAAAAATCATAAAATGGGCAAAGGGCTTGAACAGACATTTCACCAAAGAGGGCATTCAAATGGCCGCCAGACACATGAAAAGATGCTCAGTGTCATTAGCCATCAGAGGGATGCAAATCAAAAACACAATGAGATACCATGTCACTCCCACCAGGACGTCTAATCATAAAAAAAAAAAAACAGATGTTGGTTAGGATGTGGAAAAATTGGAGCCCTTATCCATTACCGGTGGGAATATAAAATGGTACAGCAGTTGTGGTAAACTGTGGCACTTCCTCAAAAAACTAAAATAGGAGAGGCAGGCCCAAGATGGGGGAGTACTCAGATGCTTCCGGTGGTCCCTTTTACAAAGAAGACCCCCAAAAAATAGTGAATTGATTATATATATGAAAAGCAAGGACCCGTGAACATCAAGGCAAAGTTAAGAAACTGAACTGAGCAGCAGGGGGAGGGAGAGATGGTTCAGAAGCATGAGGAGTTGCTGGACCTGTCTCAGTGGGAACCGGCACCCCTAAGCCCCAATCCCCTGCCTTGACCACAGCAGGGCTCGCTGTAGCATACTGAATGCGGTTTTCTCAGCCACAGAGAGTGAGTAGCAGAATCTACTCATCCCTAAGGAATCAGCAAAGAACAGCCTTCTTGGCAAAAGTTAAGTGCTTGCATCTAATTTACCATGCAGATTTATCTGATCCCTCCTCCCTCTGCACCAGGTCCTAAGTCACCTTCAGTGACAGTCACTTTTCCTGGGCCTGAGCCAGATCCTGCTGCACACCTTAAGCCATTCTCCTGCCCTTACAGAAGGAACAAATTAACAAACGGGGAGAAGAATAATTTCCTGGCTCCCCTAAACTGGGACCTTAGGGAAGAAGTGGCTCCTGTTCAGACATAAACAGTCCTTGACTTGAATGCCTTTGACCCCTGCATGGACCTGTGTCCCATTTCAGTAGCTAAGCCTTTGCTGTTACACTGCAAGGCTTTATGTGCCTGAAGTCTGACTTTAACTGTTTCAGCTGTGGGGTGGAGAGCCAAGTTTTTGATATTTGACACTGCTCTGCCTGTTAAGCAGGGTCCTCACCCACCCACATCAGGGGCTTGAAGACTGGTGTTTCCACCCATACCACCTAGCCATCCACAACAGGGGTCCAAGGATAAGTGGTGCCTCCCAGTCCTCACAGTTAAAAGCACTGGGTGGCTATGGCACGGCTTCACAGCCCACCCACCTGTACACTCTAGAGAACAGGGACTCACCTTGCTCACAGACACCTGGGGGTTGGTTGTCACCCCCGACTTGTTCAGAGTGTGACCTCCTGCTGCAACAAGAAACTTGTGCATATACCAATCACTACTCTCCTCTCAGACCATAGGTGACAGCATGCACCACACACTTGGTGACCCGTTCACTGGACACCTGCGCTGAATCCATACAAGAAAAGTGAATGGACTCCTATGCTCGTATACTTGGTAACAACTCTAGCCATTTCATGAAAAGACATTACAGCTTAAAGGCTCCAATAATCACGTTAGCTCATTCCAGCAGCCTATTTGGGTATATCAAAACAAAACAAAGTAAGAAGCTAAGACAGTAAGCAAACAAAATAAATTAATACAGTAACTTACAGATGGCTTGGAGACAACGGTCAATATCAAATCATATAAAGAAGCAGACACTGATCATTTCAACAAGCTCCCAAAACAAAGAATAAAAGAAGCTTCTGAATGAAGAGGCCTTCCTGGAATTACCAGACGTAGAATCCAAAATATTAATATACAGAGCTCTTCAAGAGATCAGGAAGGAGATCAGGCAAAATGCAGAACAAACTAAAGAGTACACAGATAAAGCATTTGAGGAAATTAAGACAGTTATTCAAGAACATAATGAAAAATTTAAAAGGCTGCAAGAATCCATAGACACACGGCAATCAGAAATTCAGAGCTTCAACAATAATACTTCAGAATCAGAAAACTCAAGAGAAAGTCAGATGAGCAGAACTGAAGCAATGAAAGTCAGAATTAACAAGATTGAAGATAAAACACTTGACACCAATATATTTGAAGAAAAACTGATAAAAGAATATTAAAAACTGAATAAACCCTAAGAAACATGTGGAACTCTATCAAGAGAAATAACCTTCGTGTGATTGAAGTACTAGAACAGGGAGGGAAAACAGAAAATACAGACAGAATTGCTGAAGATTTACGGGCAATTTACTGGCAAACCTTCCCTGATACCATGAAAGATGACAAAATATCTATCCAAGATGCTCACCCAACTGCACACAAGATAGATCCCAAAAGAAAGTCACCAAGACATACTATAACCAAACTTGCCAAAACCAAAGATAAAGAGAATTTAGGTGCAGCTAGAGATAAAGAAAAACTCACCTACAAAGGAGAGTCAGTAAGAATAAACTCAAACTACTCAACAGAAACAATGAAGGCAAGAAGGCAATGGAATAACATACAAAAAGCCTTGAAGGAAAAAAACTGCCAGCCAAGAACCATATATCCAGCAAAACTGTCTCTCAATATATGAAGGTAAAATTAAGACATTTCCAGATAAACAGAAGTTTTGGGAATTTGCAAAAACTAAAACAAAATTACATGAAATACTAAAGGGAGTTTTCTGGTTAAAAAAGTCAATAGCATCAGACAAAAACCCAAGATTAAAACATACGACAGAGAAATCAGATATCAACCAAGGTAGGGAAATCACAAAAATAACTCAATAAAAAATTGCGCAAAACAGGGAAATAGAGACGTCATTATGTAAAAGAAGACATTAAATCAATCAAGAGGGACAAGAAAATGTACTCATAGATCTTTCATATGAAGAAGTCAAGGCAATACAGAGATAAAAGTTTAGTTTAAACTTAGAAAACTGGGGGTAAATAATACCATAACCACAAAGAAGATTAACACTCCTACACATCAAAATAAAATACAAGAAAAACCTAAAGACTCAGCAAAAACAAAATCAACACTGAAAAAAAGGAAAAGACAATTTATAAAGAAAAACTACTCAACACAAAAAATTCAGTGGAAAAAAGAAATGGTCAACAACACACACAAAAAGACATCAAAATGAGAGCACTAAACTCATACTTATCCATAATTTCCCTGAATGGAAATGGACTTAATGTGCCAATAAGAAGACAGAGAGTGCCAGAATGGTTAAAAAAAAAATACACGATCCGTTTATATGCTGCCTACAAGAGACACATCTTAGACTTAAAGACACAAACAAACTAAAGCTCAGAAGATGGAAAAAACATACATATCAAGCAAACGACAATCAAAAAAGAGAGGGAGTGTCAACAGTAATTTCTGACAAAATAGACTTTAAAGTTAAATCCACCACAAAGGATGAGAAAGGACACTATATAATGATTAAAGAGACAATATACCGGGAGGATATTACCATATTAAATATTTATGCACCCAACGACAGGGCTGCAAGATACATAAAGCAAACTCTAACAGCACTGAAAAGTGAGATACACATCTATACAATAACTTCAACACACCACTTTTGATGAAGGACAGAACATCCAGAAAGATGATCAACAAAGACACGGAAGATCTAAATGCCACAGTCAACCAACTTGACCTTGTAGACAAACACAGAACACTCCACCCAACACCAGACAAGTATGCTTTCTTTTCTAACGTTCATGGAACATTCTCAAGAAGACACCACATATTAGGTCATAAAGCAAGCCTTAACAGACTCCAAAACATAGAAATATTACAAAGCATCTTCTCTGATCATAAAGCCATAGAAGTAGAAATCAATAACAGAAAAAGCAGAGAAAAGAAATCAAATACATGGAAGTGGAACAACACCTTGCTCAAAAATGACTGGGTTATAGAAGAAATTATGGACAGAATAAAGAAATTCATAGAATCCAATGAGAATGAAAACACTTCCTATCAGAATCTTTGGGACTCAACTAAAGCAGTGCTCAGACGTTAATTTATAGCCATAAATGCACAAGTCCAAAAAGAAAAAAGGGCCAAAGTCAAAGAACTACCCCTACAACTTGAACAAATAAGACAGCAGCAAAAGAAACCCTCAGGAACCAGAAGTAAGCAAATAATAAAATTTAGTGCAGAATTAAATGAAATAGAGAACAAAACAATTGAAAGAGTTAACAAGACCAAAAGCTCTTTCTTTGAAAAGATTAACAATCAATAAACCACGGGCCAGACTTACAAAAGAAAAACAGGAGACGAAGCAAATAACTGAAATAAGAAATGAGATGGGTGATATCACAACAGACCCAACTGAAATTAAAACAATCATTTCAGATTACTATGAAACACTGTACTCTGAAAATTTGAAAACCTAGAAAAAATGGACAAATTTTAGAAACACACTACCTACGTAAACAAACACAAATAGAGGTAGAACAACTAAAATTCATATCAAAAGAAGAGATTGAAAAGGTAATTAAAGAACTCCCAACAAAAAAAAGCTCTGACCCTGATGGCTTCACTGGAGAATTCTACCAAACTTTCAGAGACGAGTTAACCCCCCCACTATTCAAGGTATTTCACAGCACAGAAAAGGATCGGATACTCCCAAACTCATTCTATGAAGCCAGCATTTCCCTGATACAAAAATCAGGTAAAGACACCACGGAAAAAGAAAATGACAGACCTATATCCCTCATGAACCTAGATGCAAAAACCCTCAACAAACTTCTAGTCAAAAGATTTCAAAAACATATCAAAAAAAAAAAAACAATTCACCATGACCAAGTGGGATTCATATCCGGTATGCGGGGAGGGCTCAACATTAGAAATGCAATCAATGTAATCCACCATATAAATAAAACAAAAGACAAGAACCACATAATCTTATCAACTGATGCAGAAAAGGCATTTGACAAAGTCCAACACCTATTCATGATAAAAACTCTCATCAAAATAAAAATATAAGGGAAATTCCTCAACATAATACAGGGCATTTATACAAAGCCAGCAGCCAACATCACCCTAAATGCAGACAGTCTGAAAGCATTCCCCTTGAGAAAGGGAACCAGAGAAGGACGCCCTCTATCATCACTCTTATTCAACATTGTACTGGATGTCCTAGCCAGCGCAATTAGGCTAGATACAGAAATAAAGGGCACCCAAATTAGCGAAGAAGAAGTAAAAGAATCTCTGCAGATGACATTATCTTATATGCAGAAAACCCTAAGCAATCCTTAAGAAAACTACTGAAACTAACAGAACGTTTCAGCAGGGTACCAGAATACAAGAAAAATATACAAAAATCATTTGGATCCCTCCACACCAACAAAGAGAATATCAAAGAGGGAAATCCCCAAATCAATAACATTTACAATTGCCCCCAAGAAGAGAAAATACTTAGGAATAAATCTAACCAGAGATGTAAAAGATCTATACAAAGAAAACTACAAGACATTAATGCAAGAAACCAAAAGAGACCAACATAAGTGGAAAAACATACCTTGCTCATGGATAGGGAAACTCAACATTGTAAAAATCTCTGTTCTACCCAAAGTGATCCATAGATACAATGCAATCCCAATCCAAATACCAATGACAGATTTTAATGAGAGGTAGAAGCAAATCAGCAACGTCATATGAAAAGGAAAGAGGTCCCCAATAAGTTAAGCATTATTGAGGAAACGAACAAAGCGGGAGGCCTTGCACTACCTGATTTTAGAACCTATTATACTGCCACAGTAGTCAAAACAGCCTGGTACTGGTACAACAACAGATACATAGACCAATGGTACAGAACTCAGAACCCAGACATAAATCCACCCATATATGAGCAGCTGATATTTGACAAAGGCCCAAAGTCTGTTAAATAAGGAAAAGACAGTCTCTTTAACAAATGGTGCTGGCATAAGAGGATATCCATCTGCAAAAAAATGAAAAAAGACCCATACCTCACACCATGCACAAAAACTAACTCAAAATGGATCAATGACCTAAATAGAAAATCTAAAACAATAAAGATCATGGAAGAAAAAATACGGACAGTGCTAGGAGCCCTAATACATAGAATAAACAGTATGCAAAACATTAGTAACAATGCACAAACACCAGAAGAAAAACTCGGTATCTGGAAAAAAAAAACATCAAACACCTATGCTTATCCAAAGACTTCATCAAAAGAGGAAAAAGATAACGGACAGACTGGGAAAAAGTTTTGGGCTACCACAATTCTGATGAGCATCTGATCTCTAAAACCTACATGATACTGTAAAAATTCAACTACAAAAAGACAAATAATACAATTAAAAAATGGGCAAAGGATATGAACAGACACTTCACCAAAGAAGACATTAAGGCAGCTAACAGATACATGAGGAAATGCTCACAGTCATTAGCCATTAGAGAAATCTAAATCAAAACTACAATGAGACACCATCTCACCCAAACAATGCTGGCATTAATCCAAAAACTACAAAATGATAAATGTACAAGAGCTTGTGGAGAGACTGGAACACTTATACACTGCTGATGGGAATGTAAAATGGTACAACCACTTTGGAAATTGAGTTGGCGCTTGCTTAGAAAGCTAGAAATAGAACTACCATACAATCCAGCAATCCCACTTCTTGGAATCTATCTTAGAGAAATAAGAGCCCTCACATGCACAGATACATGCACACCCATGATCACTGCAGCACTGTTTGTAATAGCAAAAAATGGAAGCAACCAAGGTGCCCATCGATGGATGAATAGATAAATGATGGTATATTCACAAAATGGAATACTACACAATGGTTAAGAACAATGATGAATGTGTGAAACATCTATACTGTGGAGGAATCTGGAAGGCATTATGCTGAGTGAAATTAGGCAGCTGCAAAAGGACGAATATTGTACAAGACCACTATTATAAGAATTCAAGAAAAAGTTTAAACACAGAAGAAAATATTCTTTCATGGTTACGAGGGTGGGGAGGGAGGGAAGGGGTATTCACTACTTAGATAGCAGACAAGAACTATTTTAGGTGAAGGGAAAGACAGCACACAATACAGGAGAGCTCAGCACAACTGGACTAAACTAAAAGAAAGGAAGTTTCCTGAATACAACTGAACACTTTGAAGGCCAGAGTAGCAGGGCTGGAGGTTTGAGGACCATGTTTTCAGGGGACATCTAGGTTATTTGCATAACAAAATGCACAAAGAAAACATTCTGCATCTCACATTTGTGAGTGGAATCTGGGGTCTTAAATGCTAGCAGGCAGCCATCTAAGATGCATCAATTGGTCTCAACCCACCTGGAGCAGAGAAAACTGAAGAATAACAAAGACACAAGGTAAAGATGAGCCAAAGAGGCAGAAAGGGTCACATAAACCAGAGACTACATCAGTCTGAGACCAGAAGAACTAAATGGTGCCCAGCGACAACCGATGACTACCCTGACAGGGAACACAACAGAGAATTCCTGATGGAGCAGGAGAACAGTGGGATGCAGACCTCAAATTCTTATAAAAAGACTAGGCTTAATGATCTGACTGAGACTAGAGGTAACCTGCAAGTCATGGTCCCCGGACCCTTTGTTACTCCAACACTGGTACCATTCCCAAAGCCAGTTCTTCAGACAGGGTTTGGACTGCACAATAAGACAGAAAATGATCTTAGTGAGGAGTGAGATTTTTGGCTCTAGCAGACCCATGAGACTATGTGGGCAAGTGCTGTTTAGAGGTGAGATGAGAAAGCAGAGGGTATAAGAGCTGGTTGAATGGACACCGGGAATACAGGTTGGAGATGAGGAGTGTGCTGTCTCATTAGGGGGAGAGCAGCTAGAAGTACATAGCAAGGTGTTCGTAACTTTTTGTATGAGAAACTGACTTGATTTGTAGCCTTTCACTTAGACCACAATAAAGAAAAAGAAAAAATTTTTTAACCCAAAAATGGAGCTACCATGTGACCGAGCAATTCCACTCCTACGTATATACCCGAAAGGCTTGAAAGCAAAGGCTCAAATAGGGACTTGTACAAGAACGTTCACTGCAGCACTATTCACAATAGTCAAAAGGTGGGAACAACCTAAATGCCCATCTACAAATGAATGCATAAACAAAATGTGGTACATACATACAAGGGAATACTATCATCCAGTAGGAGAAATAAAGTCTTGATACATGTGACAGTATGCTGAGTGAAATAAGCCAATCATAAAAGGAAAAATATTACATGACCTCCATTGTATAAAAAGACAAGAAAAGGCAAATGTACAGAGCCCAAAGTTTATTAGTGGTTGCCTGAGGCAGGGAAGCAGGAGGAAACGGGAGTTGACGGTGTTGGAAAAATCACATTGATTAAACAAGGGTTGCATAGCTAAGTATTGTAATTGCTGTCAATTCATACACCTGTAAAAAGCTGAACTGGCAAAAGTTGCATGAGAGATATATTTATAATGACAAAAAAAAAAAAAAAGAGCTGTTGAGCCTGCTTATGTATAACCAAACACCTCATGGGATTTGGTTCCTTGGCTTGGAGGTTCACAGTTATGATTTCATGGACCATCCCAGTTAACTAACCTAATAATGTATTTAGTGCTTCTGGTTTACCTCCTAGTTTCTTTTGTAGTGACTGAGGTCTTAAAACACTTGCAGGCAGCTGTCCAAGGCACAATTGATCTCTATTCACCTGGAGCAATGCGGGGAAAAAAGAGGGTCAGGAATAAGAGGAGGATATGGAATGTGTAGCTAATTGCCTCCATGAACAACCGCCTCCTTTGCCATAAGACCAGAAGAACTGGATGGTGTCTGTCTACCATTACTAAGCATTTTGATCAAAAAGTCCATAGAAGAATCCTGATTGCAGAACTTCAAATTCTCATGGAATCCATACTTTCTGGACCATACAGACTAGATTAACCACTGAAACTATTGCCCTGAAATGATTTTTAAACATTAAACCAAAAATATTCCCTGAAGTCATCTCAAAATTGGTCAAGAGTTTAGCAAAATGCTCTTTTAAGAACCATCTATATAGGGTGAGTCTATGTTAATGAGGAAGGAACAACTCAGAAAAGGAGGGTGAGAATGGTTGCACAACATGAAGAATGCAATCAGTGTTACTAAATTGTACATGCAGAAAATGTTGAATTGGTGTATGTTTTGTTCTGTATATTCTAAAAAACAAAAAAACTAATAAAATTCAGAAAAAAAAATCTGTTGACCATAAAAAAAAAGACAAATGACCAATAAGGCTCTCCATGATTGTCCCCTATTACTCCTCTCTTATCATCTTCCCCTGGCTCACTCTGCTCCAGACTCACTGGTTTCCTTGCTGTTTCTAGAAAACCCCACACACCCTGCTGCATTAGTGCTTTTCAACTTGCTGTTCATTCATCTTGGAGCACGGCTCACTCTGCTCCGGACTCACTGGTTTCCTTGCTGTTTCTAGAAAACCCCACACACCCTGCTGCATTAGTGCTTTTCAACTTGCTGTTCATTCATCCTGGACTAGTACCCTTCTCCCTATATCTGTGTCTCATTTCCCAATTCCTTCACCTTAACAAGGTCATCCCTCATCACCTATCGAAAACAACAAACCTCATGCCCTGGAACTCCAGGTTCATCTTACTGGTTTTATTTCTCTCCAAAGTACTTATTGTCCCCAAAATTAAATGAATAAGTAAATGAACATGTTTGTTCATTTACCTGTTATCACATTCTCCATTGAGAATTTAAGCTCTATTAGAGCACAGACTTTTTTTTTTTTACTCTATTTTGCTTACTGCTGAATTCTCAGTGGGCAGAATGGTTTCTGAACTATAGTAGTCACACATATAGCCAAAATAACACACACCTGTTGAGTGAAAGAATGCACAAAGGAACCATTGGGCCATAGTCAATTCATAGCCAAGCACCATTTAAGTAGGGGAAGGGAGACAAGTGGATAGCTTAGGCGACTGAATACACTCATCTTCCCGGCCTACTCCTGGGTCCACAAGTTGTGTCTGGAAACTCTCCTGGGCACAGATTGACTGACAGCAACACCTGAGAGTCTTGGGTCACCACCTGTTTCCATTCCAGGGGATACAATATTGCCGTATGAAAAGTACAAGTTGTGGTTCCAGAAGGTCTAGTTTTAAAATCCATTAATTATTTGGAAGGTTTGGAGAAAGTAACTTAACTACATCGAGCCTCAGTTTCCTCATCTGTAAAACAAGAGAACAAAGGCTATTTTCCATATGGGATGCAATGAAGATTAAATGAGGTAACATGAAAACGACGTTCTGTAAACTGTTAAAAAAAAAAAAAAGGAATAAATATAGATTGTGATGGTAGAAGAGAACAATGCTGATTTGGACCTACTTAGCAACTTAGGATTGGAAGAAGACTCATTAAGAACCTAAGACATGCAGATGACACAACCTTGCTTGCTGAAAGTGAAGAGGACTTGAAGCACTTACTGATGAAGATCAGAGACCACAACCTTCAGTATGGATTACACTTCAACATGAAGAAAACAAAAATCCTGACAACTGGACCAATAAACAACATCACAACAAACGGAGAAAAGATTGAAGTTGTCAAGGATTTAATTCTACTTGGATGCACAATCAACATCCATGGAAGCAGCAGTCAAGAAAACAGATGACACATTGCATTTGGGCAAATGTGCTCCAAGTATCTCTTCGAAGTGTTAGAAAGCAAAGATGTCACTTTAACAACTAAGGTGCGCCTGACTCAAGCCATGATGTTTTCAATTGCCTCATATGCCCATGAAAGTTGGACAATAATTAAGGAAGACCGAAAAAGAATTGGTACATTTGAATCACAGTGTTGGTGAAGAATATTGAAAATACCATGAATCGCCAGAAGAACAAACAAACCTGTCTTGCAAGAAGTACAGACAGAATGCTCATTAGAAACAAGGTTGGTGAGACTTTGTCTCACATAATTTGCACATGTCATCAGGACGGACCTGCCCATGGAGAAGGACATCATAAAGTAAAGGGTCAGCGAAAAAGAGGAAGACCCTCAGCAAGATGGATTGACACAGGGGCTGCAACAATGGGCTTAAGCATAACACCAACTGTGAGGGTGGCGCAGGACCTGCCAGTGTTTCGTTCTGTTGCACACAGGGTTGCTATGGGTCAGAATTGACTCAGTGGCACCTAAAAACAACAGCAACCAACACAGAGTCATTGTAATTATAATTGTAATTGACGGATACCTGATTAGTCACACAAACAGTCAAAATGTTTGTTGGTTACTGCTATAAGCCTTGTTGGCCTAAAAGGAGGTAGTACAGATGGAGGAGTAGTGGGCTAATGGAAAGTCCTGGGTTAAGAGGAGAAGATTCAGACACACGTTAGAAAGCTGTGGGGTAAGGTCAAGGGGCCAGAATGAGAGCTTCTTTGGGAAACTGGGGCATGCAGAAGCATCCGGGGATACTGAGGAATTTAAAAAGACATACAAACGCCTAGGTTAAGATGCTCACCCAGAAAAGACCTGAGAACACCTTTAACATTCACTTTGCGTTGATCTCTGGGTCAGCGTAAACCTTGCTGAGTATTGAAGGAGTGTTGCAGGACAGACCCTATCTGCAAGGACCACAGAGGATTTTTTCTCTCATTGCTTACCTTTGCTTCTTTTTCCTGTTTTCTTTCATTTTTTTTCTTTTTCTTTTCAACTCCTAGTGTTCATGGAAGTCTCTGACAGAACAATAGCTGAGCACAACCTAAAGAAATAGAGACTTCAGTGAACACACACACCAAGTAATTCAGACTTTGCAAAACTAATCTGTGAAGGTCACTAAACCAATGGGCTTCAACAACAAAACAAAGAGACAGACAGAGAGGAATGGAGGAAGAAAGGAAAGAAGGAAGAAAAGAAAGTCTGGTACAAGGGGGAGAATCTCATTTCAAGAGTCCTCATGTTACTCAAATATCTGATTTTCAATTAAAAAAATCACCAGGTATACATAGAAACAGGGGAGAATGGCCCATTCAAAGGAACAAAGTGACAGAAATCATCCCCAAGAAAGCCAAGTTACTGGACTTACTAGATAAAGACTTTTAAACAACTCTTTTAAATATGCTCAAAGAGCTAAAAGAAAACACAAAGAACTAAAGGAAATCAGAAAAACAATCTATAAACAAAGCGAGAATATCCGTAGAGATATAAATTATACACATATAAAAAAAAAGAACCAAACAGAAAAGTACAATGACTGAAATGAAAAATTCACTAGAGGGGCTCAGCAGCAGATTTGAGCTAGAAGAAGGAAGAATCAGTGAACTTGAAGATAGGACAACGGAAATAATCCAATCTGAGAAACCGAAAGAAAAAAGAACTTTAAAACAATGTACAGAGTCTAACACACCTGTAGGACGCCATCATGCAGAAAATATACACATTATGGATATCCCAGAATGAGGAGAAAGTAAGAAAGGGACAGAAAGAATATTTCAAGAAATAATGGCTGAAAACTTACCAAATTTGATCAAAGTCATGAATCTATGCATGCAAGAAGCTCAATGAACTCCAAGGATAAACCCAAAGAGATCCACAGTGAGACACATTATAATCAACCTGATGAACACCAAAGACAAAGAGTTTTGAAAGCAGCAAGAGAGAAGCAAATCATCACATGCAAAGAATCCTCAAAAAGATTAAATATCAATTTCTCCTCAGAAACCAAGAAGGCCAGAAAGCAGTGGGGTCACATACTTATGACAATGACAGAAAAAAAAAGAAACTGCCAAATAATAATTCTGTATCTGACAAAATAGTCCTTCAAAATTGAGGGCAAAAAATAGAACATTCCCAGATAAACAGACGCTAAGGAAGGAGGAAATGACCCAAGATGGCAGCTTAGTCACGCACACCATGCTGTCCCCCTACAGCAAAGAACCAAGAAACCAAGTGAAACAGATAAAGATGATGTCATGGATTGAACTGTGTCCCCCCAAAATATTTGTTAACTTGGCTAGGCCATGATTTCTAGTATAGTGTGATTGTCCACCATTTTGTCATTTCATGATATTTTTCTACGTGTTGTAAATCCTATCACTATGATGTAATGAGATGGATTAGTGGCAGTTATACGGATGAGATCTGCAAGATTAGATAGTGTCTTAAGCCAATCTATTTTGAGATACGAGAGAGAGGAGCAGGCAGAGAGACATGGGAATCTCACACCACCAAGAATGCAGTGCTGGGAACAGGCTGTGTCCCTTTGGACCTGATGTTTCTGCATGGAGATGCTCCCAGACCAAGGGAAGACTGATGATAAGGACCTTCCTCCAGAGATGACAAAGACAGAAAGCCTTCCCCGGGACCTGGCGCCCTGAATTCAGACTTCTGGCCTACTGGACTTTAACAGAATAAACTTCTCTTTCTTAAAGCCATCCACTAGTGGTATTTCTATTATAGTAGCACTAGATGACTAAGACAGATGACAATCTGGGAATCCAGAACAGCAAATGAGTCAAACACCGAAGGAAAGGAGAACTGAATGAAGACAGCAAACAAGACTTACAGACTGTAGGCGTCCTGCCAGACAGCCCAGCACCACGTGGCCATCTTAAAACAAAGTGAGTTACATTCCTGGGTGAGGAGCTCAGGAAGGCAACTTCACAGAACCCCCATTAAGAGACAGAGATACTGTGTAGACAAACGTGGAGCAAAACAAGGTGAGCAAAACACGAACCATACCTAAGGAAGCAAAGTGCAGGAAGGCAGGTGAGAGCCCTAGGGATCCAGGCAACCATAGAGTAGGGAGTGAGCTAGAAAATAGGGCAGAAGTACTCACCAGCAGCAGTTTCTGATCATTAGGGCAGCTGGCACTGCCAGAGTGGAGGATCCTTGAAGTGGCAGCTAGAGATCTCTCACTTGACCAGACTCTGAACAGCCCACTCCCAGCATCTGGTCAGAGCTGGTCCTGATCACTGGGTGCACTCTGTGGGGAGTGCCTCAGCTCCCTCTCTATGCTCCCCGCTTCCCTCCCAGTTCCCAGGAGTGTGCCTCTCTTCCCTTCGCCACTTGGCAATCCACATCACACAGCCCCGTGCTGTCACACTTCCAACCCGAGGTTTGCATCTGCCCCGTCCATTCTCATGCCAACTTGCACACCTGGCAATCCACAGCACACAGTCGTACACTGTCGGACCTGCAACCAGAGGCTCATGCACGCTCCATCCACCCCTGCGCTACCCAGCCCACCCCTCCCGCCACCAGACTGGCAATCGGAGGACTGAAACTCCCCTCTCCCGCCCACCATTCCACCCACCTGGCGATCAGCAGTGAAAGCTCCTGTGCTACCTACCCAGTGACAAGTGACCCACGCACTCTCACCCCAACCACTGGGAAACCCGCAAGGCACACACATAATGCCCAACCCAGAGATCAGTAAGAACGCTCCCTGCACCCATGCTCCAGTAACCAGCTGGAAAGACACATCACCTCAGCAGCAATGGCAATACATCCTGGCAGGTGCCAACTGAACCTCTGCCAAATGATGATCAGGAGATCCTAGTGCCCTCAGCCTACATCTCACCATCTGCAATGCCACACAATCCATATCCAAAGAGTTCTTGCAGGCTGTCTACACTTGTTCTGAAACCCCTTGATACCCTACCACCTAATGAGATAACAATTTGTGCATGTACAGTGGGCCTACCCCATCTATTTGGGTAGCACTCTCTCATGGTGGATATGGAAACATCCTGCCCTGACCTCCAGAAAACACACTAACTCTATCACTAACCCAGAAGGATCCCATGGTCCCACAAGTGCTGTGGAAGGAAGCTGAACACCCAACACTTGTCACCCAATGTCAGGAGAAGAGCCAGCTCTCCCACCTCCACTCAATCCAGTAAGGGAAGACAAATGAGCCTACCCAAAGAAGATTCACACATGAGTGTGACAAACCATACCCCATAGTGAGAGGAAATCATCCTCAGCCAAAATATACCACCAAAGTTACAAATAAGCCAGAACCACAAAATAAGTAATGCAAAGGAATAAAGTCATTCTAAAGAGAAAGAAAAGAAACAAGGCTCTGGATACATCAAAATAAAATAAATTAGCACACATCAGGAGCAAGGTAGAATGAAGAAAACTAAAGACACAAGGGAGAGATTAATCCAAAGGACTAATGGACCAAAACTACCACAGCCTCCACCAGACTGAGTCCAGGGCAACTAGATGGTGCCTGGCTACCACCACTAACTGCTCTGACAGGGATCACAATAGAGGGCTCTGGACAGAGATGGAGAAAAATGTAGAACACAATTCTAACTCACAAAAAAAGACCAGACTTATTGGCTTGACATACTACAGAAACCCCAAGAGTATGGCCCCCATCACACTTTTAGCTCAGTAATGAAGTCACTCCTGAGGCTCACCCTTCAGCCAAAGATTCAACAAGCCCATAAAACAAAACAAGACTAAAGGGGCACACTAGCCCAGGGGCAAGGATGAGAAGGCAGGTGGGGACAGGAAAGCTGGTAACAGGGAACTCAAGGTCAAGGAGGGGAGAGTGTTGACATGTCGGAGGGTTGATATCCAATGTCACAAAAGAATATGCGTACCAACTATTTAATGAGAAGCTAGTTTGTACTGTAAACCCTCATCTAAACTATAATAAAAAAAATCAGCAAAAAACATACAATCAAGAAAGAAATACATAAATAAATTAACACCTTAATACCTCAGAGACAGTAGACAATAACAAATCATAGGAAGAAACAGGATAAGACAGCTCAAAAAAGTGAGCAAGATAAAGGAGCAGAAAACCTTACTGAGGAAGAACCACCTAATGAGGGATTCAAAAGACATATATAGGACCATCAAAGAGATCAAGGAAAACACAGACAAAACCCTAGAAGAATTCAGGAAAACAATACAAGAACAAAATGACAAGATAGACAATTAGAAACCATACAAAAACAACAACTAGAAATTCAGAAGATTAACAATAAAAAATCAGAAGTAAATAATGCAATGGAGTACACAGAAGTAGAATTTAGTCAATGAGAGAAAGAACCAGCAAAATAGAGAATAAATTCCTTGTTACTAAGTTGTTTGAGGAACAATCACAAAAAGAATGACAAAAAATGAAGAAAGCTTAAAAGGTATATGGGACACTATCAAGAATAATAATTTACACATAACAGAAGTTCCAAAAGAGGAAGAGGAAAAAAAAAAAAGTATAGAGAGAATTTTCAAAGATTTATTGCCAGAAAATTTCCCTAATATCATCAAAGATGAGAAGGTTTCCATCCAAGAAGCTCAACAAACCCCATACAGGATAAACCAAACAAACCAAAACCAGCGCCATTGAATCAATGCCAGAACCCCCAAAAAGTCACTAAGACATATTATAATTAAACTTTCCAAGAACAAAGAAAGAATTCTAAGAGCAGCTTAAGAAAAACAAAATATCACCTACAAGGGGGCACCAATAAGACTAAGCACTGATTTCTCAGCAGAAAACATGCACCAAGAAGGTAATGGGATGACATATGTAAAGCACTCAAAGAAAAGAACTGCCAACCAAGAATCTTATATTCAGCAAAACTGTCTTTCAAATAGAATGACAAAACTAGAACATTTTCAGATAAAAGAAAAATAAGGGAATTTGTAAAAATCAGACCAACCTTTCAAAAAAACATTAAAGGGAGTCCTTCAGACAGAGAACCAACAATATCAGAGAACAATCTGAAACTAAGACATATAACAACATCACACAGATACCAACACAGATAAAGAATTCTCAAAAGTAAAATAAAGTGCAAAACTGAAAACAGGATACCAGAGATGTCAATCTGTAAACAATGACAGCTTCTAAACAAAAAGGGGGAATAAATGGAGAGGAAGTCAAGGCGATATCAAGATATAACACTGTTTTAAACTTACGAAGATAAAGGTGAATTTCAGAGTAACCACAGGCAAAATTAATAAATCTACTTACCAAACAAAAACAAAATCAAAAAGAATCAGTAAGCACAAAGTCAACAACAATTGCGGATATGGGAAGAAAATCCATAAACAAAAACAACTTAGCAAAAAAATTTAAGTGGAACAAAGAAATCATTAACACCACACAAAAAAAAGGCATAACAAAATGACAACGGTAAATACATACCTATCAATAATCACACAGAAAAGAGACAGAGAGTGCAGAATGGATAAAAGAAATCCATGATTCATCAATATGTTGCCTACAACACACACTTCGGACATGAGGACATAAATGGCTAAAAATCAAAGGATGGAAAAAAATATATATATCAAACAAATAGTAACCAAAAGAGAGTAGGAATGGCAATAATAATCTCTGATAAAACAGACTTAAAGTCAACATCCATTATAAGAGACAGAAGGGCATCATTAACTATTGAAGGGTTAATCCACCAAAAGGACATAACCCTAATAAATATTTATGTACCTAATGACAGAGCTCCAAAATACATAAAGCAAACTCCAACAGAATTGGAGTTCTACAATAGTAAAACAGACAGTTCTACAACAGTAGTAGGAAACTTTAACACATCACTTTCGATGAAGGACAGAACAACTTGAAACAAACTCAACAAAGATACTGCAGATCTAACCAACAGACTGGAAAAGTTTTTGGCTTTGAAAAATCGAATCAGCATCTGATCTCTAAAATCTACATGATACAGCAAAAACTCAACAACAAAAAGACAAATAACCCAATTAAAAAACTGGCAAGGACATGAACAGGCTCTTCACCAAAGACATTCAGGAGCTAACAGATACATGAGGAAATACTCACGATCATTAGCTATTAAAATAAAAATGGAAATCAAAACTACAATCAGATACCATTTCACCCCAACAAGGCTAGTGTTAATCAAAAAAACACAAAATAATAAATGTTGAAGAGGTTGTAGAGAGACTGGAACACTTACACACTGCTAGTGGGAATGTAAAATGGTACTACTTTGGAAATCAATTTGGCGCTTCCTTAGAAAGCTAGAAATGATCCAGCAATCCCACTCCTTGGAATATATACTTGAGAAATAAGACCCCTCACATAAACAGTATATGCACACCCATGTTCACTGCGGCACCATGTACAGCAGGAAAAAAGATGGAAGCAACCGAGGTGCCCATCAACGGATGAATGGATAAATAATGGTGTATTCCCAAATGGAGTACTACCTAAAAATTAAGAACACTGAAGAATCCATGAAACATCTCATAACATGGAGGAACCTGGAAGGCATAACGCTGAGTGAAATCAGTCAGTTGCCAAAGGACAAACATTGTATGAGACCACTATTATAAGAACTCAAGAAAAAGTTTAAACACGGAGGAAAATATTATTTGATGGTTATAAGGGTGGGGAGGAAGTGAGAGGGGTATTCACTAATTAGATAGTAGACAAGAACCATTTTAAGTGAAGGGAAAGATAACACACAATACAGGGGAGGTCAGTACAACTGGGCTAAACAAAAAGCTAAGAAGTTTCCTGAATACAACCAAACACTTCGAAGGCCAGAGTAGCAGGACTGGAGTCTGGGAACCATGATTTCAGGGAACATCTAGGTCAATTGGCATAACAAAGTATATTAAGAAAATGTTCTGCATTTCACTTTGGTGAGTGGCGTATTGGGTCATAAATGCTAGCAAGCAGCCATCTAAGAGCATCTGTTGGTCTCAGAAAGGGCCACATAAACCAGAGACTACATCAGCCTGAGACCAGAAGAACTAGATGATGCCCGGCTACCACCGACGACTGCCCTGGCAGGGGGCACAAAAGAAAATCCCTGATGGACCAGGAGGACAGTGGGATGCAGACCTCAAATTCTCCTCAAAAGATGACTTTATGGTCTGACTGAGACTAGAGGGTCCCTGGAGGTCATGGTGCCTGGAACCTCTGTTAGCCCAAGACTGGAACTATTCCCGAAGCCAACTCTTCACACAGGGATTGGACTGGACTATAAGACAGAAAGTGATACTGGTGAGGAGTGAACTTCTTGGCTCAAGTAGACACATCAGACTAGGTGGGCAGCTCCTGTCTAGAGGCAAGATGAGAAAGCAGAAAGGGATAGGAGCTGGTTAAATGGACACAAGGAATATAGAGTGGAGAGGAGGAGTCTGCTGTCTCATTAGGGGGAGAGCAGCTAGGAGTACCTAGCAAGATATGCAGAGTTTTTGTATGAGAGACTGACTTGATTTGTAAGCTTTCATTTCAACCACAATAAATTAAAAAAAAAAAAAAAAGATTCAGAAAATCTAAATTAACACAATCAATCAACTCGACCTTGTAGATATATACAGAACACACCACCCAACAGCAGCACAGTACACATTCTTCTCCAATGCGCATGTACCATTCTCCAGAAGAGGCCACATCTTAGGCCACAAATCAAACCTCAATAAATTAAAAAACATCAAAGTACAGGTATGTACCACTTAATGTCCACAGTACATTCTGTGAAATATGACATTAAGTGATTAGGACGTTGTGTGAACACCACAGTATATACAGGAGAGAGGTACACAGGATGGTCACCAGCCACACCAAGGGACGGTGCAAAAATTTCGCTCTGCCGTAGTCAGTCCTGCATGGCTACTAGCCCGTCTCCAGGAGACACACCTGGCCCCCAACCTGCTGCGGCACGCACTTGCTGTCCAGCCAGCTGCCAGCTCCATCCCCTTCATTCCTCCCTGCCTTCCCCATCCCCAATAATGGCTTTCAATTCTTCCAGTCCTGCCCGCCCCTCCTTTACATCACATCTCCACATGCCTTGCCTATTCTTTTTCCTACCACCCCCATGAGCCCAATAATTAGGTGACCAACCACAATGGGAGGAGCTGCAGCCTCAGGCCTCAGCTTCAAGTGTAGGGCGCCCAGGCTGACTGCAGCTGTGGCCTCAGCAGGGCATACCCCTCAGCAGCTCTGGCAGCATCACCCTGCCTGAGGTGAATATAGCAGGACAGGCAGCCACAGATGGGCACCGAGACCCTCACCCCTCTGTCCCCGGGGCCAGGGCAGATGTGGGACCCAGACAGCTAGTGAGAGACGGATCAGATTTCCAGCAAAGTACATCTGCGACATCCTGTTCTGTGATTGGGATTGCTAAACTCTATTATAACTTTATGGAACCACAGACATGTATGCAGTTGGATATTACCCGAAAGAATATTAAGTGATGTATACCTGTAATGCAGAACATCTTCTTTGATCATAACGCTATAAAGCTAGAAATCAATAATAGAAAGAACACTAAAGAAAAAAAAAAAAAACATGGAAACTGAATAACAACTTACTTAAAAACTATTGGGTAATAGAAGAAATTAAAAATGAAATTGAAAAAATCTTAAAATCCAATGAGAAAGAGGTGGAGCCAACATGAAGCTATAGACAGAAGCGCCATGCCATCCTTCTGCAGCAAAGACCAGAAAAACTAAGTAAAACACAGACAAATGTCAATCCTGGAAGCCGAAGCATCAAATGAAAGAATAAAGAACTCAATCAAGCACCAAATGGGATAAGAAACTGACAGAGAACAAGGAGAACTACAGAGTGGAGGTCCCCTACCAGCTAAGGCAGCACGCATTTGCCATCTTGGACCACAGCCACAAAGGAACGCAAACAAGGAGTACAAGAAGGCAACTTCACAGAGCTCCCAACAGGAGACAGAGCACCCAGTAACCAGGGATACATGCTTTCCCACCCTCACCCTTTTTCCCTGTATGTGGCCTCCACTGCTTTCCAATGGGCCACGGTTACTCAGCTGGAGAGACACCAGCTCACTGCTGGCTGATTTGTCATCTTGGAACTCAGCCACCAAGGACTGCAGATAAGGAGGACGAGAAGGCAAACTTCATGGTGCTCCCAACAGGACACAGAGTACCCAGTAACTAGGGGTACACACTTTCCCACCTCCCAGCCTTGTTCCCTCGACACAGCCTCCAATAAAAAAAGAAAATAAAATAAGAAGAGGGAAAAAAAAAAGTGACCAATAAAAGTTCTTTCTGGTGGAACAGGGAAAGCTATTGATAGCTAGGAGAATCATGCTCCCCCTTGCCTGCTTTCTTCCTTGTTTCTGATGCCCCCTCAAAGGAGGTGGGTGCTAGGAACGGGTCACATTTAAAAACATTAAGTCAGCCACAGCTTTACTTGTTTGGAAGTCCAAGGCAAGAACCAATGATGGGCTCAGGAGAGACAGCACCAAGAAGCATAGCCCCTTCCCGCACCTAATGGGAAGGGTGGGGCTGCTCACTAGATGGGGGGTGCTCAGTCACAGGTCTTCAATCAAGCATCTGCACCCACAGTCCTTCCCCTGGTGCATATTTATCCCTCAGGCGACTCACAGCGAGTGGCCTACAGCAGGACATGACTCAAGGATCCAGGATTTTAATTTTAGGCTCTCAGCCATCTTTCAGAATCTCTCAGGATCTCTTTACATCGTGGAGGGAGCAGATGTCTTTACCACTGCTACAGAATCTTCATCGAGGGATGTTGCAAGTTAATTCCTGATCCTGTGGGAACAATGATAATTTTGTTTTATTTTTGGAAAAAAAAATTATATATGCACAGATTTGAGCTGCTTTACCTTTATCTAGTTTAGCCTGCAAGATTAATGCTCATTTAAAAATAAAATGAAAGGTTTTAATCTTCTGGCAACACATGGTTATCTTTGTATAAATCTTCCTATTCAAAAGAAATACATATATATACATACATACATTAAAATTAACTATACATAATTCTGTACTTTTTTCTCTTCTCGTTTTTTTTTTTTTTTTTTTTTAATTCCATAGAGGGTGTAGGAATCTTCAAGAAGAGAAAGAAGAGCAACTGGAGCAAATGATTCCCCTCTGTTCTTTTCACTTCAGTAGTCAGCAGCTGGGTGAGAAAGCTGACCCAGGCCACCCCTGGGTAACAAACTACACTTCCTCCTCACCCACCAGCTAGAGAAGCTCTGCTGCACCCCTTCTCTGCTGACTCCCAATCGACAAAGCTCCATCCCTCTAAGGAAGCGCTGACTGATTCTCTGTGTGCAGTACCACCGGGATCCAGCTACTCGGTGAGAAGAATTCAGTGTTAGAGCCTTAAATGAATTCATCGACATCATGAGCTCTTTGTGCTGCCACAGATCACCCCGCTCACAGCTGTGCCAGTCCCAGTGGAACCTGGACCGTCGTTCTTACCCTGACACAAAACCAGGAATAAGGACAGAGCTCTCTGTGATATTATAATGCATTCCCTTGTAAGGTCACACTCAATCGTTGGTTCACATGAACAAAACCCACTATAACAACATATTAACTATGTTTTCTAAGACAGTAATCCCTGAAATGACAACATTAATATGGAACTTATTTATAGACTAAGAAGCCAAGATATTTTCTTTGTCAGAACTGGAATCTTACAAGCACAGCTGTTGAACAGCAATTGTCACAGATGTCAAAACGTCTTTCAACATTTAGACAGTCACCTAGCCATTATTCTCGTGGGACCCATGAGTGCCTGAGAGAATCATACTTGACGGATGCAAAAAATAGGATAGCCATATGGTAAATACAACTCCCCATGTCCCAATCATCTAGTCTAGCAATTTCCCTGCTATTCTATACTGAGATGCAGCCCATCGTCTCAATTAAAACAAAGGGTTTATGCTTTTCCCCAATTGCTACTGAACATGAGAGCACGTAAGTTTTGTGAATCATCTTCCAATTCTCTACGCTGCACATAACCCACAAATGCTATTTATATTGATTCCAGAAGTTAACAATTCAGGGTCCCTATGCCAGAGAGAGAAGTCCCTGAGTGGCACAAATGCTGATGCGCTTGATTACTAGCTGATAGGTTGGAAGTTTGAACCCATCCAGAGGCGCCTTGGAAGACAGGCCTGGTGATCTACTTCTAAAAGGTCACAGCATTGAAAACCCTACGGAGCATTTCTACGCTGCACGCACGCTCTTGCTATGAGTCAGAATCGACTTGACAGCGACCAACAACAGCAACATACTGGAGGCGGAGTCCCTGGGTGGTGCAAACGGTTAAGCACTTGACTACTAACCAAAAGGGTGGTAGTTCGAAGCCACCCTGAGGCTCCCTGGAAGAAAGGCCTGCTGATCTGTTTCTGAAAGCTCATGGCATTGAAAACCCTACGGAACAGGTCTACTCTGCACACATGGTGTCACCATGAGTCAGAAATGATGCAAGGGCAACTGGTTTATTGGTTTACACTGGAGAGGGGTCTCATGCTCCATCAGTCTATCCTACCACTGCTCTCTTCTAGGAAAACTGCCACAGCCACAGCCATTACTGAAGCAAGTAGCCCTAGGCCACAAATGTTTGGACCATGTCATGGATTGAATTATGTCCCCCTCCACCACCAAAATGTGTGCATCAATTTGGCTGGGCCATGATTTCCAATATTGTGTGGTTTCCTCCACTGTATGATGGTAATTTTATGTTAAAGAGGATTAGTTGGGATTGTAACACCCTAACTAAGGTCACATCACTGATTCAATGTAAAGGGAGTTTCCCTGGGGTGTGGCCTGCACCACATTCATCTTTCACGAGATAAAAGGAAAGAGAAACTAGCAGAGAGGGGGACCTCATACCACCAAGAAAGAAACACTAGGAGCTAAGCCTGTCCTTTGGACCTGAGGTCCCTGCGCCTGAGAAGCTCCTCCACCAGAGGAAGATTGAGGGCAAGGGCCTTCCTCCAGAGCCGACAGAGAAAGAAAGCCTTCCCTTGGAGCTGACGCCCTGAATTTGGACTTCTAGCCTACCAGGTTGTCAGAAAATAAATTTCCCTTTGTTAAAGCCATTCACTTGTGGTACTTCTGTTGTAGCAGCACTAGATGACTAAGACAGACCAGGAGAAGGTATCAGCATCCATAAGATTGCCTGGTTTAAGAGCTTAGGCCAAAAGGGATGATAGCTACTACAGAACCTATCCAGGTCTATTCTTTTCTTGGACTTTGGTCCATACACAGACCATCAGTAGGTAGTAGGAGCAAGAATGGCGAGCACGAGCAGAAAAACCCCAGAAGAGAAACCTAAATGGAAACGCCATGTCATGTAAATGGCTAAGAAGTAGAGTACGAATGAGCAACCAGTGTTAGTGCAGACACACCCCGGAGTGGCACCAGACCAGGAACTATCTCCCTGCTCTTGAGTTAGGTCCCTCCCTGGCAGTAACAGAGGCCTCTGTTGATTTTGAGCCTCTGGGTCCAAGTCTTGCAGTAGCAGAACACAATTCTTCTAGTCTAATAGAACAAAATCAGCTCCCAGCATCACTTCAAGCACTGCGAGAAGCAGCTCTTTGGAGCCAGGTCATGTCAAAAATTAATGATCCAGCCCCTCGGAGCACCTGCACCTTCACCAACTCTAATCACTTCTCCCTCCCAAAAAAGACACCAAGCTCATCTCTTTAACAACCAGTAATTCTCAATCACAGGCACTTGGAAATGTGTACTGCAGGTGGGGTGGATATCTTTGGTTGACACAATGACTTGGTTAGGTTGGAGTAACATGGGCATCAAGTGACCAGGGATGCTAAATGTCCGAAATGGGCAGGACAGTTCCACATAATGATAAATCACGCCAATGCACCCTCCTTGAGAAATACTGGGCCCCCTCCAACATTCTGGGCAGACAAAACAGGGTAAGAAAGGCAAATTACAGATAGGAGAACAGTAAGAGAATAAGCAACATCCTCCCTCAGAAGTGAACCAGTCAAGTTAAGGCTGTCCAAAGGTCAGTGTGATCCTCTATGCACCTCCTTCCCTCACCTCCAGCAATAATGATAAAGGCACACAAAGTTCTTACTCTCATACCCCCTCCCATGGGCCCAGTTAGCTTTCAATTTCATCTTTTAAACACTGCATTTCCACATCTTTTCATTTGTTCTAATTAGGAGAATTTCTTAGCAACTAAATAATTACTGCTATTGTTGATAATCGCAATGCCAAAACCAAACTCACTGCGATCAAGTCGATTCCAGCTCAGAGCAACCTGACAGGACAGAGTAGACTGCCACATAGGCTTTCCAAGGCTGTAATCTTTAGGGAAGCAGACTGCCCCATCTTTCTCCGTGTGAGCAACTGGTGGGTTCCATCCGTGACCTTACGGTTAGCAGCTGAGCACTTAAACACTACATCACCAGAGCTGCTTGATAATAGCAATAGAGTATCAACTGAAAATTTCTCCATGTTGCTAAAGGACTTAATTACTAAATCTGTGGTATAATACATCTATTGAAATTTCACTTTAGAGATTAATTCTTCAGAGGATAACTCTTCACAGATTAAGTTTATAAATTAATATCCTCTTGCGAAACAGTTTTTTGAGCCACGCTGGGGAAACAGAAGCCGTCAAATTCTCTTGCCACCTCTTCCAGACTCTTTATAAAGCTCTAAGCAGTATTCAAAGAGACGTTCTGCACAAACAAGCTTTACCACGGCTGGTCAGGGCATGGGGAGACCAAATGGAAAGAGACAGCTTAGCAGATTAAAGAGCAAATGTTTTAGAAGCAGTGCACTCACTTATGTGGGACAGAGACACACAGCACTTTCCATACCAGGCAGATGTCAGCACAAGATACAAAGTTCACCAAGATACAACTACAAAGTGAAAGTCTCCCCAGGGTACAGAAGTCCGAAACTCAATTCTGCTTTAAAGGAGTTGAGGTCTTGACTTAACTAGAACACACCATCCTCCAACTGGGGGTTTCCAGCCTGTATGAGTCAAACAGGGGTCATTACAGGCTGAAACAGTGCTGTCCAATAGAACTTTCTGTGATGATGAACATGCTCTACATCTGTGCTCTCTAATAAGGCAGCGCCAAGCACATGTGGCTCCTGAGCACTTGAAAGGTGGCTAGTTCAACTGAATAAGTTTTCTTGATTGTATTAGTTGTGTTAGTTTAAATATAAATAGCCACATGTGGCTTGTGGCTATTGTACTAGACAGCATAGTTAAAGGCTTACACCATGGACCGGGAAAATAATCCAAAAGTATGTCACAAGACAATCTTACTCATCTTCTGACTACCTGATAAAACACTTCCTTAACCCTTGCCCTCCATACACACACAGACACTATGCATAAGATTTCACCATGCATCACTAGAGCAGCACTCTCAAATTTTAGCATACGTCACAAACACGAAGGGCTTGTTAAAACACAGATTATTGAGCTCCAACCCCAAGTTTCTGATTCAGGAGGTCTGGGTTGAGCCCCAATCATTTACATCTCTAACAAGTTCCCAGATAATGCTGATGCTGCTAGGACCACACTCTGAGTAGCACTAGAATGAAAACTTCAACTATTCAAACACCAACTCTCATGGATTGAATTGTGTCCCCCCTAAAATGTTTGTCAACTTGGCTAGGCCATGATTCCCAGCATTGTATGACTGTCCAACACTCTGTCATCTGATGGAATTTCCCATGGGTTGCAAACCCTACCTCTAGGATGTTAATGAGGTGGGATTAGGGGCAGTCATGTTAATGAGGCAAGACTCAATCTACAAAAATAGTCTGTATTTTAAATCAATCTCTTTCAAGATATAAAAGAGAGAAGTGAGTACAGAGACCTCCTACCACCAAGAATGCACAACCACAAGGGGGGCGCTTCCTTTGGATCCAAGGCCCCTGCACTGAGAAGTTCCTAGGATGGGAAGATTGATGACAAGGACCTTCCCTCAGAGCTCACACAGAGAAAAAGCCTTCCCCTGGAGCTAGCATCATGAATTTGGACTTCTAGTCTCCTAAACTGTGAGAGAACAAATTTCTCTTTGTTAAAGCCATCCACTTGTGGCATTTCTGTTACAGCAGCACTAGATGACTAAGACACCAACCTATCTAGCAAAATACTTTCTCTCACTGTCCCCTTTCTGCTACACAGAAGTGCCCTTTCTTCTAGTAAGAACTTAACACCAAGTAGTATAAATGCAGCGTAGAGAGAATATAAATAAACAAGGCTACCTGTCTAAGACGGCTTCTCCACGTATTAGATCAAAGATCTGTCCACATTTGTCATAAACTCTGTAAGTGTGTCTAATGCTACAGAGACCAGAAGCACAGTAAGGGTGAATGCAAGCCCGCCAGGATAGTTTATGTCTAATCCCCGCACTGACCCCGCCTTAGAGTCGAGTTGGTGCTTTCTATCAAAATAATGCAGATCACTCGGGTCTGGATCAGGATTACAGCCTTTGTCACCTTTCCAACACATACTTCTGAAGAATAACAAAAGAACACACATATCATAGTAAAGCGTTTATCAAAAGCGTATGTGAAGACATCTTTTTTCCATATTCCAAAAGAGAGGAGACAGAAATGTAAAGGCTCTAGAACAAAGAGACTTCTCCAAACAGTCTCTGGTCTTCCTCAATTACCTGCAAAAACTCTTCTGTATCAGCAGTCATTTGAAAAGATATTTTGATTTGGGGGTTACTTCTCTGTGTCCTCTGGTCTACTTATGTATGCCTCACTTTCACACTACGAGATGGCCCCATCGAGTGCACTTTCCTGGCTGCTCTTCTGAGCAGCCTCCTTCCTGCCTTCTCCACCCTCCCCTTCCTTTCCTCTCCAAAAGAAGGCCTTCATCCAGAATACACTGTCACAATAAACTAGGACAGGATGTCTTCAAGCAAACTCAGATGCCGGTACTGTTCACCATTTTCCACACCACTGAGCCTTCACCCTTCTCCGAATTCCCACTGCCCCTCACTTACTGCCATCACAAAGATTAAGAGTGATCTTTGGGTCCTGGAAATGTGGGGGGCAGGCAGGTATTGTTTCCGAGCACTTAGAGAACCCCCTAGTTGCCACACAGTACTATGCCCATTACTTCCTTAGACTGCGTCTACAGGTCGGGAAACTGAGGCATGATGAGGTTAAATCATTAAAATACAGTCCCAGAGAAACTCAGAGCAAGATTAAATTCCTGTATCTCCCACTGTAGTCACTCAACTGGGGCTCTTTTGGTGCCCCTGCCCCCTTCCTGTAGACACCTGGCATGTCTGGAGACATTTTTGATTGTCACGATTGCGGAAGGGGGCAGTGCTACTGGCATCCAGTGGGCAGAGGCCAGTGATGCTGCTAAACATCCTCCAACAACCGCCCCCAACCCCCCTACAAGAACTGTCTGGACCAAAATGTCAACCGCATTGAGGCTGAGAAACTCTGGTCTACTGGTATCTCTAGGATTACGTTCTTTGGCCCCTAACTGATAGTTAAAGAATGGCTTACTCTACAATTTTATCATTGGACAGCATTTACACATGCCAGTCTACTGCTATTTCTGACATGCTATGCTTTTTAGCTACTGTTCAAACAGAGGATACAGAGAGTCATAGAGGGATACGAGTAGAGCTCACAAAGCCCAACTCTTTTCTTTTACTAAGAAAACCTGGCAGGACCAGCTCCTTTCCTTAGCAACCTTCATCCCCTGAGCTGTGGTCTGCCTGTGCCTGGCTGCTCACCTGGAGTCTCCGGTTGATGACATGGTCTTGCAGCTGCGTTTTTTTCTGCTTTACTCATCCCCACACACGCGTCACTCCAGAGCAGTAATGATGTATGTTGATGGGAATCTCCAGAGATCTACACCCCCTAGTTGTGTGTTTTGCTCAGTAAATTACATTTATTACCGAGCCATGTGAGGCATCTAAGGACATCAGCCTTTCTGGTCGCCCTCTGTCTGAGGCTGGCAATGGGACATTATCTACTAAGGGCTCCAAAGTACTAAAGGAAGCTTAAGACAACACTCCAAACAGTTTTCAAGCTGAATACAACTTTTCTTTTTTAACTTTTCACTTTCTGTCCCTCTTTCCAAACCACCCTTGGCTCTGCCTAGATTTTATTAGTTGTAAATTTCTCTTCAAGGAGTCTGATTTGAGTTCAAGCTACAGAAGCTGGAGAGCTCGGAAAGAGATGTGGTATCTTTTCTACCCCTTCTTCCCAGACTTCCACCTGGACTCTCAGAAGGGTACACCAAACAGTGACTTTCTCCTTCTGGACTCAGAAATCTTCAGCACAAATGACAGTTCAAAGCCAGCCTTGGTCATAATTAATGTTCCCAATGCCAATGCCTGATTCACTGTTGTTAGGTGCCATCAGATTCCCAGTTCTTTCTCCCATGGAGCCACTGGGAAGGTTCGAATTGCCAACCTTAGGGTTAGCAGCCAAGTGCTTAACAATTATGTCACCAGGGCTCCCTACCTGAATCACTAGGAACAGTAAAGAGATGAATAAATGGACATGTGACCACCAGTGACGAAGGATAAAGCGGAACTGGCAGAACCATGTGCTTTGCCAATGCTATTATCCACCAAACCTGGAATCCTCAACTCTCTGGCAAGCTGTTTCTTTTCTAGAAAAAGTAACTAACGAAAGAATAGTTAAGGAAAGTGATCCATGGAGAAGGAGGATGGTGGTTGAGGTAATGTGAGCTGGCAGAGCTAACAACCTGATAGGGTACAGGAAAAGGGCAATCAGACCTGGTTCCATTCTGGACAACACACCTCAGGAAGGCCCAACAACCCTTCCCTGGTCCTAGGAAAATCACATCTCATACAAAGAAGTCCCTAATAATGCCTGAGATATTTCAATGCACATAATGAATTCCATCCTATCACCCAAAACCTAATGGTTTTCTCTTCACAATTACTGACTAGCATGGTGTCTATGAGTTGAATCAATAGATGCTTTGGAAACTTTTCACAGGCAGGGCATCCCGTTGCAGTAACTTCGAGAGGCTGGAGAGACAATAGTCCCTATGACTTGGCAAAGTCAGAGTAGCAATGGCAGCCACTGCCCCTGCCTTACCCTGGAGTAGGGAGTGTGGCAGCCTTCAAACACACGTCTTCACAACTCATCAGCTCTGCTGCTTTTCACCACACACTCACTTCTGCATGCTGGACCACGATCGATCAATCACCAACTGCCAGAGACAAAAAAAAATGAATGAATGCATTAGGCCAAAAGACCCACGACTTCAAGTACTAGGTCACTGCTCGAATATATTTGTTAGAGCTGGCTAAGCACTTAAGAAATAGACCCAAACAAATATAATGTCTCAAGCTCTATAAAAGTTTACTTCTGACTCCTGTACACATACCGGACAGGTGACAGACCCGTCACTGTGGTGGGCTTTCTCAATGCAGTGATCCAGGTACCCAGGCTGACAACGTCTTGCCATCTCTAAACAATTTCTAAGGTTGCTCTGGGGTAAGGCGGGGCCAAGATGGTGGAGTAGTTAGATGCTTCCAGCGATCCCTATTACAACAAAGACCAAAAAAGAAAACAAGTGAGACGTTTATATATATGAAAAGGTAGGAGCCCTGAACATCACAGGCAAAGTTCAGAAATCGGACTGAGCTGAGCGGCAGGCAGAGGGAGAGATGGTTCAGAAGCGGCAAGGAGTTGCCAGACCTGACTCGGCAGGAACCAGCGCCACTCAGGCACAATTCCCCAGAACAACCACAGCAGAGCTGGCGGTAATGTACGGGATGCGGGTTCCTCAGGGAGAGACAGCGGGCCGCACAGTCTACTCACATCTCCCCAACCAGAGAAGAATAGCACTCTTGGCAAAAGCTAAGTACTTGCACTTATTTTACCACACCGCCAGCCCCCAAGCCGGCTTCAGTGGCTGTCGATTTCCCTGGGCCTGAGACAGGTCCTGCTGCGTACTCTGAGCCATTCCCCTGGCCTTGGGAGAAAAGATAATGTGCCAGCTGCACTAAGCTGGGAGGCTCAGGACAGAAGCAGGTCCTGTTCAGGCAGACTTCGAACACCTTTAACCCCTGCAGAGACTTGTGTGGGCCCATTTCAGATCAGGCCCTTGTTGGTAGACTGCAAATGTACCTGCTCGAAATGTGATTTCAACTGTTTCAGCTGTGTGGTGGAGAGGTAGGTTTTTGATGTTTGACACTGCTTTGCCTATTAAACAGGGTCCTCACCTACCCACATCAGGGGCCTGAGGACTGGTGGCTCCACCCACATCACCTAGCCACCCACAACAGGGGTCCAACTGGTGCCTACCAGTCCTTACAACTGAAAGCACTGGGTCCCCATGGTCCAGCTGCAGAACTGAACCACCTTTGCATTCTAGGGAACAGGAACATGCTTTCCTCACAGACACTCAGGGGACAGCTGACAACCACCTGCCTTGTTCAGAGCATGACTCCCTGCTGCAACCAGATGCCTGTGGGTACACCAATCTCCCCTGTGCCTCGAAGACCAAGGATGCTCTAGGGAGTCCTCTCCTTTCAAGCCAGCTAGCAGTGGAAAACACAATGGAGGAGCTTGCATGGGTGTTATTCAGTTTGTCTCTTTTCCCTAGAAATGGATCACAGTACTTCCTACTTCCACTCACATTTTGCTGGCTAGAACTCAGCCACTAGTTGGCTAGAACTATCCACATGGACTGCTAGGCAGCCAGGAGTCTCTCCTGTACAAGGCTGACTCCAGCCCAATCAGGAAGAGAGCTGTTGTTAGGTGCCATCAATTCTAACTCACAGAGACCCTGTGTACAACAGAATGAAACACTGCCTGGTTCTGTGCCATCCTCACAATAGTTGCTATGTTAAAGCCCACTGTTTCTGTCACTGTGTCAATCCGTCCGATTGAGGGTTTTTCTCTTTTTGGGTGACCCTCTATTTTTCCGAGCATGATGTTCTTCACTGCCTGGACCCTCCTGATCACGCGTCCAAAGTACGTGACATGAAGTTTTGCTATCCTCACATCTAACGAACATCCTGGCTGCATAAGGTTTAGAGCAAGAAATTTTGGATAAGACACAAGCACAGCAACCTTGACTTAGTTTCTTAACAACTCTGAGTCTTGATTTCCTCATCTGTAAAATACCCTGTCTTCCTCTGAGGGTCACTGTTGTCACTGTTCTTAGGTGTTGGTGAACTGGTTCCAACTCATCGCGACCGTATTAGGAGACTCAGAATGAGACAAAGCAGCAGTTCTCAGACTCCCTGTGCGTCCACATCACCTCAGCATCTTGGTAAAATGTAGATTCTAACTCAGGAGGACACAGTGAGGTCTGAGATTGTGCTTTTCTGGGAAGTTCCCAGGTGATGTCAATGCTGCTGGCCTCAGAGGAACAGAAGAGAGAGTAAAAAGGGATAGTTAGAGAATAGTTTTGTAAACCACAAAGTGATTTGCAGATATAAAGAATAATTTTCCTGGTCCTCACTTTAACTGATTATAAATGAATCCCCAACTAGCCAGCAGTTCTAGGATGTGTTTAGTATGAGCATCAGATAGAATTTGACAGTCACAGGGTTTGGAGAATAGGAAGAATTTAAGGAGTTACTATCCACCACTCCCTTCCCCCCCTCCCCACCCCCTTATTTCTAAGACAAGGAATCAAATTCAGAGAAATCACTGATGCCCCCAAAATCTCTCAGTAACTTAGTGGTGTGGTAGGATTAGAATGCAAACATTTGACTTTTTTTCTGTCATTAAATAAACTAAATGATAACCTTGTAAAGAAAGGGTACTTTTATGCTTCACTGAACAAATATGATTCTGGCCCATACCCAAAAAGGTCCCAGAAGGTGAAATTCAACAAGAAAGGCCACCAGGGTACTAAATACAGGCAAGCTGTCACATGGTACACAGCAAGGGATTTTTCAGGAAAATGATCTTCAAAATGCAGTGAGCCCTAATAAAGTTACGTCCCACGTATCCAAAATATCATGTAAACGCAAATTTCCTTCTTTTTACTTTCTGGCAAAAATCAGAATTTTGTTTCCAATGTATACAAACTCTAGTCATTCCTATTCAGGGATAATTAGAAAAAGAGAGAGCTTGGGGTAGCAAACAGAAAAAGGAAATAAATGAGTTCCCTGAAGAACAACAGTGGTTTCTGTGGCGAGCCATGAAGACAAAAAAATCTAAAGCTTTTTTCTTTTTGTATTCCTGGCATGTAAATTATCCTGCATCTGAGATGATGGTGGGTCCTAGGTGCTTAGAGAAGAACATCAGATGTAGGATCACTGACGTAAAAGACAAGAGTCAAAAACTCCCAAGTCATAAATCAGAAAGGCACAGAATATCTGGAAACCAAATCGCAGTTGTCATCTCCAACAAAGCAAAGTGAATTTGAACATGTCTTGGTGAAATCAGGTAGGAGTACAACTGGGCCAATGAGCAACATCATGATAAAAGGAGAAAAGATTGCAGTTGTCAAGGATTTCATTTTACTTGGATCCACAATCAACAGCCATGGAAGCAGCAGTCAAGAAATCAAAAGACGCATTGCACTGGATAAATCTGCTGCAAAGCACGTCTTCAAAGTGTTGAAGAGCAAAGATGTCACCCTTGAAGACTAAGGTGCGTCTGACCCAAGCCATGGTATTTTCCATCACATCATCTGCATGTGAAAGCTAGACAATGAATAAGACCAAAGAAGAACTGACGCCTTTGAACGGTGGTATTGGCGAAGAATATCGAATATACCATGGACCGCCAAAAGAATGAACAAATCTGTCTTAGAATAAGTACAGCCAGAATGCACCTTAGAAGCAAGGATGGCAAGACTGTGTCTCACATACTTTGGAGATGTTGTCAGGAGGGATCAGTCCCTAGAGAAGGACATCATGCTTCAGAGGACAGGGTCAGCAGAAAAGAGGAAGAACCTCAACGAGGTGGACTGACACAGTGGCTGAAACAATGAGCTCAAGCATAACAACGATTGTAAGGATGGCTAAGGACCGGGCAGTGTTTCGTTCTGTTGTGCACAGGGTCGCTATGAGTCAGAACTAACTTGACAGCACCTAACAACAACAACTTATTGAGCAAGGAATGGTAAATGAAAATCAATACTTGCATGAAAAAAGCCAAACTCATTGCCGTCGAGTCGATTCTGACTCATAGCGACCCTACAGGACAGAGTAGAACCGCCCCATTGAGTTTCCAAGGAGCGCATGGCGGATTCAAACTGCCAACCTCTTGGTTAGCAGCTGTAGCACTTAACCACTATACAACCAGGGTTTCCAATACTTGCATATTCATTATTAATTTAAGATGAGTAAATATGAATATCTTCATTTAGTGAGCAATTTTAAGTATTTTTAATAAAAATTAAAATACTACCAGGAATTTCCATACCCCACCTCACAACCCTCTTCCACCAGAAGGCCTTTGACTCCTCAATCAAGAATTCTCCCATCCCGGGGGTTTTCCAGAATCTACTGCAGACTGGAGCGTTATTAGTCTTCTTTGTACCGTGGGCTTCTCTGGCAGTCTGTTGAAGCCAAGGGCTCCCTCCTCAGAACGATGTGTTAAACGCAGGATAAAACACATAGCATTAAAAAGGAAGTCATGTGGAGAAATTAGAATCCTGGGGCATTGCTGGTGGGACTGTAAAACAGCAGTCACTGTGGAAAACAGTTTGGCAGTTTCTCGAAACGTTCAACATAGAATTACCATATGACCCAGCAATTCCACTCCTAGGTATATACCCAAAATATCTGAAAGCAGGCACTCAAACAGATACTTGCAGACAAATTTTCAAGGCAGCATTATTCACAACAGCCAAAAGACAGAAACAACCCAAATGTCCACCAACGGATGATAAACAGAACCTGGAACATACACACGATGGACTATTATTATTCGGCCATTAGGAAAAATGACGTTCAGATACATGCTACCACATGGATGACCCCTGACAATATCAGCCCTTTTTTTTTTAGGGAGTTCAGGAACTTCAATTTAAGAACAAGTGATTGGGGAAGGGCTCTTCTGGGATGGTCAAAGTTTTTTCTTAAAGGAAACAGACGGTGTGCAGAAAAGTTTTAAAAACCCAAAGATGCACAGAAAAATCCTGCTCGGGATCAGTCAGGGAAGAAAAGAATGAGCTGCAAAGAGAAGTCTAACCTTGACTTTCTCCCCAAACCCAACACTATTCATGACGTGCCTTTAAAATCCTACATTAAGGAATTACCCAGAGAATTTGCTTGGCCCCAGCCCTGCAGACAAAGCATGTTTTATGTCCTGATGGCAAGTGAAGGGAGGCAGCACTGGGAACTGGAAGATCCAGATGAGATCCAAGCTTCAGTCTTAGTCCCCTTGTTTTCTGCCACTAACTAGCCCTGTTAGCTTGGTCAGGTCACCTAGTTTCTGAATTGAAACTTCCTGGCTATAAAATGAAAAGTTTGAATTAAACCATCTCTGGAATTCTTTCTAGCTATGACTTTGTGATACTAAGATAATGCATAACTATCTGGGAAGAAATATTAACGAGTCAAAAGCCCGAAGCCACCATCCTGGGCACAGCTAGCTGCTGGGCTCTGGGGGCACCTTCTTTCTGGACTTGGAGAGTCCTTCCCAAGAAGGTTACACACTTCCCTGAGGCTCCATAGCCAGACTGCCTTCCCTGGAGCTGCAATGGAGGAGCCTCAGTCAGATCTCAGCACTGAGCTCCCTCTGAGTCAAGGGACGTTTTCATACTTGGGGAAACTCCTTCCTGAGAAGCTGGTTCTGTTCCCCTCACTGTCCCCAGCAGCAGAGGCAGTAGACGATCTGCTACTCCCAGAAGATGCTGCAGACTGGCTAGAAAGCCAAGCTGGGGCTCAAGGAATATCAGAAGCCCCTACACTAGCCACCTCCTGGACGCTGTCATCCTCTGTCCCTTCTCAGAAGACCTACCCAGCACCTATCATTTCTGTCTGGGCTTCTTGCATTCTGGGACAGCCAAGTCTGTCACCTACACGTACTCCCCTGAACTTAACATGCTGTTTTGCCAGCTGGCAAAGGCCTGTCCAGTGCAGCTGTGGGTCACCTCAACATCCCCGCCCAGCACCTGTGTTCACACCATGGCCATCTACCAGACGTCAGCATATGATGGAGGTCGTGAAGCACTGCCCCCACCTTGAGTGCCGCTCTGACTATAGTGATTGCTTAGACCCTCCTCAGCACCTTATCCAGTGGGAGGAAACCTGCATGCTGAGCATTTGGAGGACACCATCACTCTATGACATAGTGTGGGGTGCCCTAGGAGCCACCAGAGGTCGGTTCTGACTACCACCATCCACTTCAACTTCATGTGTAACAGCTCCTGCATGGGGGGCAGGAACCCATCCTCACCATCATCACACTGGAAGACTCCAATGGTAATCCGCTGGGACACAACAGTTTCGAGGTGCATATTTGTACTTGTCCTGGGAGACACAGATATACAGAGGAAGACAATTTCCATAAGAAGTGGGAGCCTTGCCCTGAGCCAGGCTCGGGGAGGATCACTAAGTGAACACTGCCCACCAGCACCAGCTCCTCTACCAAGCCAAAGAAGAAGCCACTGGATGAAAAATACTTCACTCTTCAGATCCATGGCCATGAATGCTTCAAGATGTTCCTAAAGCTCAACGAGGCCTTGGAGCTCAAGGATGCCCAGACTGGGAAGCAGCCAGAGGGGAACAGGGCTCAATCCAGCCTTCCCAAGTCTAAGAAAAGGCAATCTACCTCCCGCCATAAAAAACTTATGTTCAACAGAGAGCAGCCTGACTCAGACTGATGTCCTTCACTTCCTGTCCCCCATTTACACACCCTGCCCCTGCCTTCCTTCCCTACCATTTTGAAATTCACATGCTTGAACCCCTGCTTCATACAGGTGTGCCTCCAAAACACTCAGGAACTTTTCACTTACCTTGGTCTGGGCCTCCACTAAAGATGTTGGCCTACACTGGTGATTTGGGGGGCATGAGGGCAGCTGGGACAATGCAGCTTAGATTTTAAGGTTTTTACTATAAACAATGCTTGGGAGAGAGAGGATAGCATTCCTGCATGTAAGAATTAGATTTTAAAACTAGTCATAGAACTGGCCATACCTGGGTTGGAAGCCTAGGTCACCAGCAGACTAGCCAGGGAAACTATCTCAAGGTGTTTCCCTCCTCCTGACAGCAATGTGCACATCTGTGAAATGCTGACACCCACCACCTACCTCGTGGGGTTTGACATGAGGTTAATGAAATGATGTGTGTAGGACTCAAAGATCCCAGAGGGCCAGAAGTCACCAGGCTGCTGGCTTTAAAATCTTCTTAGATCATATGGCATCTGGGACTGGGCCTCTGGGGAGTGCTGGTCCCTGTCCCTGTTGGTTGATGGATTGACTGGGCAGCTGGTTAAGGGGAGGGAGTTCCCAAGTCCCTTTTCTGCTGGCCTAGCCACGTCCTGTCTAGCCTCCAGGTAAACCTCAGCACCTACAAGGAAACCTCGCCCCATCCCACTCCCTGGAGGATTCCAGCTTTTACGTGGCATCTGTACCCACCACCACGTCTTACTGCCCCCAGATGCTCAGAGTCTAATTTCTTTGCACTCTGGAAGGCACATTTGCGTTCTTCGCCTGTATCCCTTCTCCTCGCCTCTTTTTATATCCCATTTTTATATCTGTTTCTTATTTTACAATAAAACTTTGCTATCAAAATAAATATTAGTGAGACTTTAAATTTCTTCTCACCCTATGTCATGGATTGTATTATGTCCCCCCAAAATGTGTGTAACAACTTGGTTAGGCCAGGATTCCCAGGGTTTTGTGACTGTTCTCCATTTTGTGATTGTAATTTTATGTTAAAGACGGGTAGGGTGGGATGGTAACACCCTTACCAGGTCACCTCCCTGAACCAATGTAAAGGGAGTTTCGCTGGGATGTGGCCTGCACCACCTTTTATGTCTCAAGAAATAAAAAGGAAAGGGAAGGAAGCAGAGAGTTGGGGACCTCATACCACCATACCTCATACCGACAGAAAAAGGAAGCATTCCCCTAAAACCAGCGCCCCAAGTTTGGACTTCTAGCCTACTGGACTCAGAGAGAGAATAAACTTCTCTTTGTTAAAGCCATTCACTTGTGGTATTTGTTATAGCAGCACTACACGACTAAGACTCCCTACACTCACAGTAGGAAAATGAATTCTAAACGAGAATTTTCCAGAGGCTTCAGAAATACCTACACAAATCACCTAGTCAGACAATTTCAGACTTGGAAGGAATCTGAAGCAACACCTGCCACTTCACCAATCCCAGTGAACAGGTGAGAAAACTGAGGTTCAAAAAGCGAAGAGAGTTGGGGTCACATAAAGAGGAAATGTTAACAAGCTGTTGTGACTATTGCTATTTAGTACTAGCAGGATTTTTTCCTCCAACAATTTTTACATGTACAATTCAGTGACATTGATTACATTGAAAATGTTGTACACCCATTACCATTATCCTTTTCCAAATTATCCCACCACCATTAACAGGAACTCAGTGGCCCCTAAGCACTGACTTCCCATTTACTCTTCCCTCCCACCTCGGCAATCACTAATAAGCTCTGGTCTCTATAAAGATTTGCCTATTTCATGTAAGAAGGATCAAACAGTATCTTGCCGTGACTGACTTATTTTGCTCAACATAACGTTTTCCAGGTTCATCCACCTTATAGCATGTATCAGGATTTCATGGCTGAATAATAGCCCATTGTTATGTATATTCCACATTTTGTTTATCCATTCATCTCTTGATGGACATTTCCCTTGTTTTCAGGTTTTGGCTATTGTGAATTCTGCTCCAATGAACACTGGTATACAGGTTGCTGTTTGCATCCCTGCTTTCAGTTCCTTGGGCCACATGCTTAGGACTGGAACTGCTGGGTCATATGTTCTACGATTAACTTTTTTGAGGAACCACCAAACTGTTTTCCACAGCGACTGTGGCATCTTGCATTCCCACCAGCAATGAACAAGGGTTCCAATTTCTCCACATCCTCTCCAACACCTGTTATTTTGCTTTTTTTTTTTTAATTATACCCATTGTAGTCGGGGTGAGGTGGTATGGCATTGTGGTTTTGATTTGCATCTCCCTAATGACTAATAATGTTGAGCTAGCACCAGCAGAATTCTAGGATTCGTCATTGCTAGTAAAAACAAGCTCATCAGTTTATTTGAAGAGAGACAGAAATAAACCTCAAATAAGCTGGGCATAGAATACAAACTGTAAGAGGAAGCAGGTGACTGGGGTACTGGCACCAAAGGCAGTGTACTCTACCTGGGTCAGGGTCAAAGCTGAGGGCCTCATTATACACTGTAACCCTCCCATCAATGGCAACAGCACCCATTTCCCTCAAACATCATGTCTACAAAATCCATTTCAAACAACAGCCACCTAGTTATTTCCAAAGAGAGAATGGATGAATGACTCTGGCTCCTAAGGTCAATGAAACCAATGTCCAAGTTTTGGGTTGTGAATAAAATCTCAAAAGGACAGAATTTAAGAAAATCCATACTTAGGAGGAAGTTTCAAGTTTTAGAACAAACTGATTTGAGAATAACTTTGATCTGCCTTCTGTGTCAGCTCTGAAGTATAGAGACTAATTAACCAACAGTTTTTACTAATACTCTCACCCCTACTTTCAAGGTATGTGATTATATACATTACTGATACTGATCCAATAATGTATATTTCCAGAATCCCACCCATGTGTGTAGACTAGCTTTACAAGCAAAGAAGTAGAAACTATGAAGTTATGGGGAAATTTGATTGAATTATGATTTCAACTTCACATTCAATTAACCAATTTATGCAAAGTGCTTTCAAACCCTGTATTATGATGCTTAATTGGTAGGTTACATTCTGCCTTCTCCCCCACTACAGACACACACACCCAGCAAAGTAACCACAACGATCCCTCAGTCCCCACAACACCCATTACTCCTATAGAAACAGTTTCGCTTTCACAACTATTTTCTTTGAGCTTCTCTTTGACTGAGATCTCACAAAGCTTCTTGAGATCTTCTAGACTAGAGGCTACACACTGCTGGTTTGCCAGCTCCATTATTTCATCTCCTCCAGGAATTCCCAGAGACAGCAGTGCCACCTGCTGGTAGGGAGGGCACAATCTGCTTTCTGGAAGCCTATTTTATGGGTGACAGGAATGACAGCCTAGATTTCTGTCTTTGGGAGCCTTTCTTTTCTAGAGCACATTATAAGCATAAGCTACAACCTGAGATGTGTAACCTCCACAGGAGCCTCCATTGTGACTGGCAGGTCGTCTGGAAGCCATGTAAAGCAAAGCCAGGCTAGCCAACAATGAGGCACTTCTGTCTGGAAATGCCTCCTCAATGTTCCAAATGCAAGAGCGGCACTGAATTCAGCATTTCCTGGCTCTCCTTTTCCCCCACTGCTTCAGTAGCAGATAATAGCACTCCCAGCCCTGACCTGTGGCTATGCTATCTAGCTCCATCTCACATCCTAAGGAAGGTGCTCAGACCCCTCTCAATGTGAAGGCTCTTACATGTACACAATGTGACACAGATCCTTCTCAAAGGACACTACTGTTTAGGCATGGAGGTCAGACTCTAATCTCTTTCATTTGCTCTCCATCCTCCCAGTGCCTAAACCAAGGGGCAGAAACAACAGAAAGGAAATGATTTTGTTGTTTTGAAAGTAACAGTAATGAGTTTTCATTGATTCAGAAAATAAAACCTTGCGCTATAGGTGACGGATATATGCTGTGTCCCTCAAGATGAACTAAGCCTGCCAATCTTCCTGGTTTTCCTTCCTTAACCTGATCAGTGTTTTTCAACCTTTTCACAGCCCCTTCCGTAGGCTCAACATAAGAACTGCACGCCCTTTGTGTAGTTTTCACAGGCAGTCCCCAGTTACAAATGTGCCACTAACGTGCAACCTGTAGTTACAAACCAATCCCCATAGAGCCTATTTAAATTAAAAATGTGAGGTATATACAATGGTTCATAATAATAAACTGGCATTACTTAGGGAAGCACATTAGAACACTGTTATTATTACCATATTATCATGTTAAAGATATTTTAGTGTAGTTGGAAATGATTCTTTAATGTTTACGTATAGAAAAGGAACACTACATCGTAAGACAAACATTTGATTAACTGACGTTAGATACAAACGGTACCTAACTGTTCCGACTTACGTACAAATTCAACTTAAAGAGAGATTTAGGAGAGGAACTCGTTCGTCATCCAGGAACTGCCTGCATGACAAAAATGACATTTTTTCATTAGACCAGAAGCATATACTTTTTCAAGTTATACTACCTCTCTCAAACTTCAGGACTCCTTCCCCCACCATCACCAATACAAACTTAAAAATTTTAGGCAAAATTTTAAGTTATCCCCAAGAATTTGCTTTGTGTTCCAAACTATTAGCCGACAACCTATATTTCACTTTACTAGGAACAGTTGTTATGTTCCCAGTGACCCTGAGCTTCACAGCAACTTCTTCTACTTTTGCGCACCTCAGAGTTCTCTGCTTCCTAACAAATCTAAGTGCTCCCTCTTCAATTTTTTTTTTTTTTTTGCCTTGTCAAGCTAACTGGTTTCCTATCAAGTGTAGACATTTTGTCAGGATGCAGGGGCGGATTAAGCAGTAAGCAAGGTACTCATGGGATTACATTAAGCAAGGTGTGCAACAAGCTTAATTGTGTTTACTTACCAATCAGTAGTGCACAATTTCACGGGGGTTTCATCACCACTTTCATGTGGTGAAAAACAGGTAAAATTTTGACTACACACTAGTAAGTAGGCACAAGTAACTCCATGTGTACCTTGCTCATTGGATAATCCATCTCTGGAGTATGTCTTAGATGTTTGAAAATCATACTGTTTCCTAAAGAAACAAATCTGTAGCAAGAAGAGGAATAAAAGGGCTTTGAAAAGGTATCAGGATGTCTCCAGGCAATCAGGTAAATAAAGATCTTTGTCAATCTCATGCCAGAATAAATTCTAAGCAGATTACATTGAAACTCCAGAATACAGTAAAATTAACAAAGTAGTTAACCACTGGAAAACTGAAGGGACTTTTTATGTTTCACTATAAGGATGTACAGTATGCCCTGCCTATTGCAGGTCTGCGGAAATGGAGGAGAGAGGTAGGCGATACCCTGCAGTTTTAATCTGCTCTGAAACTGCTGCACACACTTCTCCTTTGCAAAGAACGGTTTACACGAGAGATTCCCTCCCCACACATCCCTCTTCTGCCAGCCAAATGGTCTTCTTCAAACACTTTTCAAAGAACTAAGGAGGTCTGAAGAGGCTTAATTTAGACCCTGCGTTCCTCTCCCTACAGTCCATTAATAAGCAGAAAACAAGTAATTACCCGCTTGGACAGGCCCCGAAAAACCTCAGTTTACAGAGACCCCCCACCCCACACACACGCACACAAAATCTGTCTTCTTGAAGAAGAATCTCAGTGTGCTGACCTGGTCCGCAGTTCACTGCACGCATTTCCTTCCTCACAATTTACCAGTCACCAATTAAGGATCTCATTTAGACCTGCTCCGCCAGCGCCCAACTGCTTAGAACATTGTTACCCCTATAACGAATCTCTGGGTTCCTTCAGCCCACTCAGAGCGCCCAACTGCGGGGAACCTGGGCCCTTCAGCCCACTCAGAGCGCTCACCTGCGGGGAACCTGGGCCCGTCAGCCCAATCAGAGCGCCCACCTGCGGGGAACCTGGGCCCTTCAGCCCACTCAGAGCGCCCAACTGCGGGGAACCTGGGTCCTTCAGCCCGCTCAGAGCACCCACCTGCGGGGAACCTGGGCCCTTCAGCCCACTCAGAGCGCCCAACTGCGGGGAACCCGGGCCCTTCAGCCCGCTCAGAGCGCCCACCTGCGGGGAACCCGGGCCCTTCAGCCCGCTCAGAGCGCCCAACTGTGGGGAACCCGGGCCCTTCAGCCCGCTCAGAGCGCCCACCTGCGGGGAACCCGGGCCCTTCAGCCCACTCAGAGCGCCCACCTGCGGGGAACCCGGGCCCTTCAGCCCGCTCAGAGCGCCCAGCTGCGGGGAACCTGGGCCTTTCAGCCCACTCAGAGCGCCCACCTGCGGGGAACCTGGGCCCTTCAGCCCACTCAGAGCGCCCAGCTGCGGGGAACCTGGGACCAGGGCTCGCCTGCAGGTCCAGCGGGCAGAGAAGCTTCTCCGGGCGGCACTCGGGCTCGGTCCCGGGTCACGCCGCCCCCACCCCGCCCGCACCGGGGCAGAGAGCGCTTCTGCACAGCTGCGCCTGCAATTCGGCGTCGCTCACAGCCCCGGGATCAGTGCGGGTCCCGAGGCTTCAGAGGTTCGCGTCCCAAGGCCTGGGCCACTTTAACGTGACACTCCATTTCTTCCTTCATTTTCCCGCTGCATTAATGCCACCTTCTGCTGGGCCCCAGCCCGGGTCCGCGCCTGGAACGCCCCCACCTCACCACCAGCGCCCTTTACCTGCCAGCATCCCTCTGGGCGGGAAACAAAGGCGGAGGCGACGCTGCCAGGCGGGCAACTCCCCTCGGGCGGCCCCATCTCCGGGGTGGGGAGGATGTAGAGATGCGTAAGAGGGTACGAAAGGGAAACCGAGGCACCGAGGGGGTGGCTGAGCCTGGGTCTGCGGCCACCTCAGAAGTGGGCCTCCCGGGGCGGGGCGGGTTAGCCCCAGACTAGCCCCGACCCGCCGGCCCTGCCCATCCCGCTCACCCGACCCGGCGGAGGGGTGGGGCGGAGGGGTGGGGCGGGCAACCCCAAGGCGTCGCTCACCTCAGGAGAAACGCTCGGGCTCCCTCCAAAGGCGCGAGGAAAGCCCCGCCGCTCGCGCACGCGCACTAGCGCTCTCGCGCCTTCGCCCCTCTGGTCCACGCGCGCGCCCCTGCGACCAGGCTCTGGCCCGCCCCTGCCCTGCCCGTCAGCGTCCGCGACAGCCAATCCGCTAGCACGGGAGGCCCAGCGCCGGTCACGTGGCCACAGCAGCCAATCACCAAATTGCCCTTGGCTGCAAAGGCTCCGAAGTCTCTGTGGAGCTTGTTGCTACAGCGCGGAGGATGCGAGGCGTGCACGGGAAGACTAAGCCTGCTTGTTGGGGGACTGAGAAGCCCTGGATTGATCATTGGCTACATCTGTTAGTTTCCAAAATCCTAATATGAATAGTCATTACCTGGGTGTCTTGTTAAAATGCAGATTCTGATCCAGTAAGTTTGGGGTACGAACCTGAGATTCCAGCTTTCTAACTAGCTCCCAGGTGGTGGTGATGCTGCTCCTGGTCCGAGGACCACCCTTGAGGAGCAAGATTTTAAGGAAATCTGTCAGAAAGCGTAGGTTTTACACCTGACCCATGTTATTTTCAAGTTTTGAGACCTCTTCCTCCAGTGATGCAGAGCATTCCAGTGACTGACTAAGCACTGGGTGTCCTGATGACGCTCATAGTTTGGGCAGCGGCTGAGGGGAAAAACCCGCCAAGGAAACCCACTGCTGTGGTGTCGATTTGGACTCATAGGACCCTACAGGACAGGGTACAATTGCCCCGTAGGGTTTCCAAGGCTGTAAATCTTTAGGGAAGCAGACTGCTTTGTCCCAGGAGCAGCTGGTGGATCGGAACCCCTGACCTTCCACCTCTGTGCTGTGTTTAATTCCCGCACCACCCACCCTTAGGCTAAGGGACAACAACCTATGCCAACTTGGGACTGGAGTGTGGAAAGTAGAGATGGGGACTGTATGATCCTTGGAAGCAACAGGACTGTGTTCTAAAATATTGGGCATGAGTTTCTGAGTGGCAGCTTTACCAGACTCTGGCTTAAAGTGCCCGCTACTTTGTGGAATTTACACTCTGTTATAGAACTCCAAGGGCAAGTTCAGGGAGGGAGCTTGGAATACAGGAAAAAGATGCAGGTATCTGATCTTTGCAGCCTAAGCTAGAGTGGTTGTAAACTAACCTGCCTTAAAAAAAAAGCAGTGCTGTCGAGTTGATTCCGACTCATAGCGAGAAGTCTTAAAAAATTTTCCAGATACTCTTCTGTAATTCCAGAGTCAGGACTTCAAGAAGCCCATTGCCTCCGCCATCTCTCAAACTTGACCTGAACTTAGTGTACAGACTGGCCATCTAGGAGCTTTGCTGTTCAGCATAATCAAGCTCTTATTGCCCAGTGTTGTCCCTGATATGCTCCAAGAGTGTAAGGGCTAAATTCTCCAAAACCTTCAGACCAGGTGGTGTGATATTCTACCACATTGCTTCAAGCAGTTATTACTCACTTTACTCATCAAGGGGACTAAACTGCCATTTAGAGAAAACTTCATCCTTGTCAGTGTGTCTTATCAGGACTAGAAGTGAAGCCCAATCAGTAACCTCGGACATTGTTCATCACATTGCTCAGTATCAGAGCAGGCATAGCATAAAATTCAGAGTTTCTGGGAACACGTTAAATCAAGTTCTGGTTACAGCAGGAATAAACAGCTGTCCAATGGTGAAAAATACATTTGAAGTCTCAAAGAAAATTTCCTTTGCCATCTTTTACAGTTGCTATCACTCGGAATCAACCTGATGACAGTGGATTTGGTTTGACTTGGTTTCAGCATTAAACCAACTGGAGGAGTCCTGGTGGCTCAGTGGTAAAGTGCTTGACTGTTAACCAAAACTCAGTGGTTTAAACCCACCAGGCTTATCATGGGAGAAAGATGTGGCGACCTGCTTCTGTGAAGATTACAACCTTGGAAGCCCTATGGGGCAGGTCTTCTCTGTCATATAGGGTCGCTATGAGTCAGAATCGACTCCACGGCAATGGGTTTGATTTCGGGTTTATCATTAAACCAGTGGTTCTGAAGTGTGGCTGTGCAGTAAAGGTTTTAAGGGTGTAGATTTGGGGCCCCTGTGCCCAGAGGTTCTGCTTGGTGTGAGGCCTGGAACCTGGGTAGCTATAGGTTTAAAAAGTCCCACAGGTGATTTGCTATCCAGCATGTGTGAGAACACCTGCGTAAGTTGCTAGATCAATGGAGTCATTCTCTCACAAGGAAAAGTCACGTCTGCAACACAGATCACTAATGACACGAAGACTGTGAAAACAGAGGGCATTTTCCACACAATATGTGAGAATACATAAGAAAGGCCAAAAACAATTCATAGGAAATAAATACACCAAGGACATTTCAGTGGTACAAATTGAAAAGCCAGGTCCACAACTCAGTTTCATTCCAGTTGATTAGCTGAATGTTTCAAAAAGAACCTATTATCTTTGTCAACCATGCCAAGCTGACCAGCTCTCTAGTGCTATCTTCACTTATTCTATGCCTCTCTTACCAAAAGCAAATTCCTGGTTGAATATCATTAACAGTTATTCTCTGAGGCTTTTCCCAAAGTGTGTAAGGAGTCACCAGGGGTACTTGTTAAAATGCAGATCCCCAGGACTCACCCCAGAGTCTCCTGTTACTTCTCTCATGTAACAGTCCTGAAGTCATTATTGGTCAAATGCGAGTCCAAACTGGATCTCCTGATAGAGAGCATCTACACATACGCAAGCCCTCAAATAAAAGAGCTATGATATTAGTTTAGTTTGCCATGCTGGCTAAATATAGGAGGGCCATTCCATTTAAAAAAAAAAAAAAAAAAAAAAAAAAACTCCAAGGGATTCTCAGTTCTCTTTACAGGGATTGTAGGAAGTTCTGTCATTATTATTTTTATTTTTAATTAGGCATCGGGATGCTGTTGTTGCACAGAGTTTTTCTATGGAATGATGTGTAATGTAGTGGAGCTTGACTCAGTTTTTAACTCAATTAGTGAGGTCCCCTCAGAATGCTCTCCTAACAACAGCTGTCTTTTTCTAAAGTGACTTTATTTTTGACACGAAAAATATGGAAGCCCAATGTGTGAGCCTTCAAACTAGCTTCCATCCTGCTCTGATGCTTCTAAAAATATATTTCACAGCATCCAAATGGGAAGGAATGTTTTTCGCCTTGTAAACTTGTAGCTCTATCTATTGGGTAAAACAAGGGCAGATTTCATTGGTATTTAACTAGCATGAATACTGTGAATTTTAAACTAGAAAAAAAATTTTTTTCCCCTTTATGGGTGTCATCATTATAAACAGAGGCAACAGGAAACAAAGAGATGCTTACTTGAGAATATGAATTTGTATAAAGCACATCTAGGCCCTCATTCATTATCTGTTTCTCAGTCTACTTGCCTCACATATATAACTCGGCCCCACTTCTCTGCCCCTTGATAACTTAGCTCCAGCTACAACTATCTTCTTAACTTTTCCTCCAATACTCCAAGCCCACACTTGTTGCAGGAACACACTACTCTCTCTGGATGGAATCTTCTGCCCCCATGTACGCACAGGGCCCTCTCTCCCTCACTGAACAAGTCTTTGCTTAAAGGAGTCCTTGTCAGAGAGGCCTTCCCTGGTCAAATGATCCAAAGAAGCATTTCCTCCAGCAACTGGTGCTCTCTAACCAAGCCTTTCTTAACCAGGGTTCTGTGAGAGAATTTCCCTAGAGAAAACAATGTCAGTGACTTTTTCATACCTCCCAAGGATGGTACATAGCTAACATCCTTCTAGTTGCATAGAAGTTAATTCATTGTACATAACAGCTGCTTTAGGACATTAGTGTTTAATTCTCCCGTGGAACTGATAGAAAAGGGCTGCTGTAAATGGTTATCCCACTTGATTTTTCTTCTGAGCTCTTATCAACATTTCATGAATTATTTTTTTTTGTCTCTAGAATGTAAGCGTATGGACCTTGATTTTGTTCCCTGCTTATCCTCCATGCCCAGAACTGGTATATAGTAAGAAAAACAAATCCACTGCAGTGCAGTCAATTTCAACTCATATTGACCCTATAGGACAGAGCAGAACTGCCCCATACAGTTTCCAAGGAGCGCCTGGTGGATTCCAACTGCTGACCTTTTGCTTAGCTGCCATAGCTCTTAACCACTATGCCACCAGGGTTTTTCTGGTATAGAGTAGACACTCAAAAAATATTTGTTGAATAAACTCCACAGCAGCAGTGTGTGTTATAACTTTTTATATAAAAGCTTTTCTATTTTTAAAACAATTCATGTTAAAACTTCTATATCCAGAAATATGTATAGTATGGATTTCCTGAGTGGTATGATAAGACAGAAAGTGTTAAAAGAATTGGCAAAGCTAAAATATTAGTCCAGATACTAATAAAAGAATGCTTTCATCATCTAAACGTAAATGACCAACTGCTCAATCAGGATGAGAGATGGGGGAGGGGTTAATAATTTGAGGATGTTTTCTACAACCCGTAATAACAGAAAATAGAGCAGGCTTTCATTCCAGACAGGATCAGAAATGGACTCTAGACATTGCTGTGGGTGAAGCACTCAGTAAGAATTAAAAACAATTAAATTCTTCATCCTCGTGAGACAGAGGAAAACCAAAAAACGTGTTTCAGGCACTCTAGATTTTTAAAAAGGAAAATATGATAAATGTAGGCCCCACCCAGGAGATAATTGAAAGCAAGTACTTTAAAAAGTCAATAACGCACAAGAAAATCCTATATACTTTTCCCCTTGCCTTCCATGAAAAGTTTGTACCAAGAAATAAAAGTAACAAGCATTTTGGGGTAGAAGCTAAAAAAAGAACTGGTAAAGCCATATAAATTACTAGAGAAAAAATAGGGAATTTTCCCCAAACTGGCAAGAGAGCTCATGTGAACAGGATAAAGACACCCAGTAAACTAAAAATGAGGAAAATAATAACTGTACCAGAAAGAATTTGAAAAGCACCTTGTAAGTGTCTTAACCCAGTAAAGTGTCTTAAAAACCAATAAAAGGAGATTGTTTCAACATGTAAATGGGAGGAAGTCACTCAAAGAATAAGTGGGATCTTTGATCTTTTTTTTTTTTTTTTTTTTTGATCCTTGTAGATAAAGGATTTGCTCGAGAATGGAAAGGGGGATATTTTACACGCTGAATTGTTTGATCCAAATTGAAAGAATAAGTGGAGACTTCCTTTTCCATGATGTCCCCAAAGATGAACTAGTTGGAATTACTTGACTGCACGCTACTCGAAGATACTTTACCAGGCTGGACAAAATCAATGTAGACAAACTGTCAGGACAGAGAGGTGGAGAATCTGCTGGCTCAGATCGGTGGCTTATATGTACAAATGTGTAGCTGTAACCCCATTCAGTGAAGGAGTTCAGAGGAGACCTGAAGAACCATGATCAGAAGAGCTTTGCTTTAATAACAGGCAAAGTCATAGAGCCTATAACAGCAATGAAAAAATCATTGAATATTTAAACAAAAGTCATCTTTGGGAGGAAAGACAATGTGAATTTTAAAAGTAAAAGCATGCTTGATTTGCTGGTTTCATGAGAGATGCACTGGTCACTAAACAAATGAGAACTGATGAGTATCTTCTGGGTTATTATATTTCTTTCCAAGTGACTTTAATTAGGCTCTCCATGATGGCAACAGGGGTACAGACCACAAAATATTGCACAATCAATAGACAGCAACGTGCCTTCCTCTGAATGAAGTCCAAAGAGTAGGAATCCTCAGGGATACCATTACATACACCTACTTCTTAACTTCTGTAGTAAAGAAATACTTAAGTGTTTGCTAAGTAGATTACTTTCAAAATTTGACATGCTTCAAACGCCCTCATCATATACGTTGTCTTGCTGTTTGACTAGGCAGGATAAGAATTACATATCACCATATTGTATTTTTGTTTATCTCTTATGACCTTACTATTACTTGTGAATTTGTTAACCAGTTAAAGTTACAGGTTTAAAACGAACTAAAAGCCCAGCACACAGTAAGCATTCAACAAATGTTAACTGTGTTTAAATTGATTTAATAAATAAATAAAACTTCAGAAAACCAATCAATAGATTCCAGGCTGTCCACTCTCCCCTCCCAACCCCAATGTTCTTTCATTTTGTACTGGGCTCCCTTCTGGAATTTCATCAGCTATCTTTTTTTATCTCCAGCTGCATCAGCAACAGCCCTCTGGCAAAAAGTTCCTGCCAATAAGGGTGCAAAAAGCATAGTCTTTATATATTATCATACCTATTTATGGGAGTTCCTGGATGGTACAAAGAGTTAAGCGCTGGACCACTAGCCGCAGAGGCTGGCAGTTTGAACCTGCCCAGAGGTGTCTCAGAAGACAGGCTTAGTGATCGGTATCTGAAAGTTCACAGCCTTGGAAACCCTGTGGAGCACAGTTCTACTCTCACACACACAGGGTCACCATAGTTGGGGTGAACTCGAGGACAACTGTTTGTTAGTTTACCTAAAAATATTAAGGTTAATGAATAGTAATCCCATTCATTCACTCACACATGCCCCAGCTTTGAAGCAGCATTCTTTGGGTATGGTAATTTAGTCCTCATAAGTGTGTAAGCTTTGGGATGCAGCAGTCACCCATAGCTGAGGCACAGACAGATAAAACATGGCATAAAACAGAGAAAGGGAAAAAAGAGTGAGAGAGAAACAGACTATGGTTTAGGGAAGATGTTACAAGACAGACACCTACAGGGTGAGAGAGTCAAAGCGAAGGAGTGAAACAGGCAGCAATAAGAAAGTAAGAAGAGTTGGGGACTGTGGTATTACTAAATTACAGCCCATTTTTGCAACATGAGCATGCAAGATCTACTGTATCATATTTTTAGAGATCTAGAAATCTGGATTTATATAAGAAATTACCCATTTTTTAAAAAGAAATCTCTGTGGACCAAGCAAAACACATCTGCAAATCAGATATGAGCCACAGCTACAACTCTTAGCTAAAAGTGTCAATTCCGCAGCCTAAAATCCCTCAAACTCCTTCCCTGAACTGTGTCATATGACCACCACTAGGTGCAGGGGAGACTAGGAAATAAAGTTTTTTTTGTTTTTTTGTTTTTTTTTAAGCTGAGTACATTGTTGCAGTGAAACCTGGACTCAGCTACTAAGCAAGGAGACCATACATGTAAAGGAAGGAATATGCCCCACGCTTTCAAATACTAGGTCTAAGAGAATTCCACAAACATCTACCTTCTCAGCAACCTCCTTTCTCCCTACTCTTGAATGTTCCTTGGAGTTCCCTAGATCAAGCAACTAGCCTGAGTATAATGTGACTTCTACTGTTTTATTATACAACTGCATTCAATTAAAGGACTGCACTCACTGTGCTAAATGTGGCCATTATCAATATAGGGTGTGTCTGGGGAAAGCAGACAAATGAAAAAGGAAATATATGCTAGAAATACCAGGTGCAAGAAATTAAAACCTGAATCCCTGCTTTTGCTGGGGCTTTCAATACGTGACAGATGTACTTCTCCTGTCACTGTCCCAGTCTCAAGACAAGCAAATGTCCCAGAAGTCATTAGATTTAAATTACTTAGGAAAATGTCTCTGAAGTCAAAAGCTGTATGAACCAAGTACACATTTCTAATTTACACATCAGTGACCGTTTTACTGAAGAGTTAGATGTACCAACTTTATAGCATAGAAAGAGACGGCAATAATCTCCTAGTAATGATGCAACATCAGTGGGTGGGGTTGATTAAGGCCTCTGGACTGTCTTAGGCTCCTTCTGCCTTTCTGAACTGCCACTCTTAGCATTTGGCTTTCACGCTCACGGTTGCTTCACGCTCTCAAGATGACTATTCCACCCCTTGCCTTATTTCTGCACTCAAGGCAGAAATAAGAAGGATGCAAAAAGGAAGAAGAGGTAGCACCTATATTGAGAAAGGAATGATTCCCCAGGGATGTCCACCAATCTTCTGTTTACATCTCACTGGCCACAACTTGTCACATGGCTATTTCTACATGCAAGAGCTGATGGGAAATGTATGTTTTAGCCAGACACATTGCTGCCTCGATGGAAGTCAGAATTCAGAGTTTTGATTTTAAAGAAAAAGTGGAGAATGGGGATTGGAATTAGCAACTAGCAGTACTCCCACACCATCTGATTTTCAAAAATAGTTCACTCTCTTTGACAAGAAGTTGGCAATTCTCTGTAAACCTCAAGGATTTTTCCCTAATTTCTTCCCAGAAGCCACTTCTCTATCTTAATCACACACGTGTTGTACTACTTCCTTCTGTGGCCCCTGCACTACTTTTTTAGTTGTCATGATTATCTCAAAAGAGTAAACCTTAAACTTCTTTCTTACTGATTCATCATTTCACTTTTTTGCCCTTTTTCTCTCTCTCACACACAGGCACAGATACACCTGGTTTTACTCTTCCCATGTTTTTGAGAGTAGAGTGATGGTAACAAAGTGCCCTCATTTCATCCAGTCTAAAATCATCATTGTATCCTTGTCAGTGAGAGATCAAACTGAAGGGCATCTAGAGATAAAAGGGGAACCATTGGCAGAATGGGTACACAGAGGATAGAGGTATAGCAAATCCAAGGGAGGGCATCCAACCACAGTAGAATGGACGGGAAAAAGGTTGCCAGGTTTAGCAAATAAAAATACAGGACGCCCAGCTAGATTTAAATTTCTGATAAATAATGAATAATTTTAGTATATCCCAAATATTGTATGGGACACACTGATACTAAATATTTATTTGTTGTTTATCTGAAACTAAAATTTAACTGGTTACCCTGTGTTTTATCTGGCAACCCTGACCAGGAGGAATAGTGTCCACACCATCACAGAGCTCAATACTGCTTCTGTGCCCACATCTCTAACTACTGACTTCACCTCCTCCCCTGGAGCTTTCCCATAAACTTCTAGCCGGAGAACTACTCCCCAGTATTTTTGGAGACTCATCAAGGCAGCTAAAGCTGAAGCATTCTTTTTAATAACTTACTTTTTTTTATTATTTCCTGGAACACAGACCCCCTTGGGCATGTAGATGAGCTGCAAGTAGGTCTCTGAATCCACTGAAATTGTGGCCTCACGCGGTTTTCATTTATTTATATTCATTCATCCTTTCATTTAGTCATTCAACAAACATTTATGGCTCCTTACCGTATTAAAGGCACTAAACAAGGTCCAGAGAAAAAAGTCAAATAAGACAGAGTCCCTTCATTCCAGATGGCCCTGTTATATGTGACATAACCTGCTCTCGAGTGTAGTTAATGGTGGTGTGCCGGGGACCCTTGGTGAATCCTGCAGACATGGCTGGAGACTTTCCTGGCAACTTGCCATGGTATAAGTCTGTCATTTGTGAGCACATGGACTCAGAAAACTTGTTAGGAGCACACAATGCTTCAAAGGGTAGGCCATGCCATTGCATTGAGTACTGAAGGGAGCTTGAAGTGAGGGATAGTCTGCTATCTTGCATTATTAGATCATGAGACTCTTTCCACGCTGGCTACTGTGTAGCACTCACTCTAACAGGACAGAAGTCCAAATGAGAAGCAAAGAATTGTAATTGGAGGTTTTCACTGTCAAGCACTGTGAATGAACAGGACACTTAAGGGAGAGAAGTAGTGAGAAGGTCTTTTCCACAGGACCTGATCATAGACAAACTTCTTAACCTGCCCCTCCAAAGGCAGGGTTTGCAGAGGGAGTCTGGCAGTCTCTAATCTCTACCCTTTGAAACAGCTGAACAGTTTAAGGAAAGAAACCTCACAGGCAGAGATGCTGGGAAAACAGTGCCAGTTATTTGTGAGATTAAGGGCTTTGCTGAAATACTCTCACAACTAATGTCTAACTCTATTGTTGACTTTGGACTGGCAAAGAAAAGGGTTAATATCAACCTTCCTTTTTCAGACCTCCTCCCTACGAACTCAGAATACAGAACTACTCACTTCTTCCCAGCCTCTACAAAGAAGGGAGCAGATTTTGAACATGTATTCTACTCCTGAGGGATGTTGTTACCTTTTATTTGGAAGTTTCTGGTGATCAGATTTGAGAGACAGAAAGAGAAGATAGATTCAAAAGTTCCCAGATTTATCTTAAAAACACAGCCCATAGCCAGAATGCTCCTTAGAAGCAAGGATGGCGAGACTTGTCTCACGTACTTGGAACATATTATCAGGAGATTCCAGCCCTTGTGGATTTGACAGGCTTGTAAAACATACTACAGAAAAGCTTCACCCTTAGGTATGGGCCAAGGGCTCCCCTTCTCAGGATCTATGCCTCAGGGGACCCATGCTTTGGAGGGCTTCCTTGAGATTTTCTGTCCCCCTCTTGTAGGTGTGATAGTACCATTGGCGCAGGATGCCCAGAGCCCAGACTGGGATCTCCGTGGACCTTGTTGCCTGTTTTGTCCTTTGGAGCACACTCTAATTCTCTACCTCATGGGTAGAGTTCACCTGCTGCCCCAAGAAACTCAGGCCCATATATCCATGGGATTGTCCCAGATCTTCTGGGCTAGGCCCTAGATCTACAATGGCAGTCTGGTGAGCAGATTGCTCCTGATGGCAAAAGCAGTACTTCTTGTGTGGGATCACATGAGATTAGAATAAGTTCACAGTTGGGGAAAAGATAATTTGCCAGCTCAACTAACCAGCAGAGCTCAGGACAGAAGGGGCTCCTGTCCCGGCATAAATGGTCCATTGACTTTGAATATCTTTTCTCCCTGCATGGACCTGTGATGGCTTATTCCAGGAGAATAGGCCCTTGATGGCAGACTGCAACCATTTCAGCAGTGCAGTGGAGAGGTGGATGTTTGATATTTGACACCGCTTTGCCTACTAAACAGGGTCCTCACCTACCACATCAGGGGAAAAGGACTAGTGGCTCCACTCAGGTCATCCAGCCACCCGTGACAGGGTCCAAGGATAACTGGTACCTCCCAGTCCTTACAACCAAAAGCATTGGGTGCCCATGGTCCATCTGCAGATCCTACCCACCCATTCGCTCTAGGGAACAGGGACGCGCTTTCCTCACAGACACTTGGGGGACGTTTCTCAGCCCCCTGCCTTGTTCACAGCGTGACTCCCTACTGCAACCAGATACCAGTACCTGCAACAATCACCTCTGCCCCTCTAAGATTGTAGGACAGAGCTTGTACCACACGCTAGATGATGAGCTACCTGGACACCTGAGCTGAATCCATACAAGAAAAGTGAATGGACTCCTACACTGATATATCTGATAACAGCTCCAGCCATCTGGTGACAGGAGAGCAGAGCTTCAAAGGTGAAAATAATCCAGCTAGCTCACTCAAGCAACCCATCTGAGCATATCAAAACAAAACAAGCAAAGAAGCTAGGATACAGGAGGCAAAAAATCTTGTCAGTGAGTCACTAGGGGTAATAGTGAGTGGTGCCACTCTCTTTTCCACCTCTCGATTCCTGGACCCATGAATCCTGGCTACGGGAGATACAACACCATATATTGGACGCTGGTTTAGAGCATATACAGCCTCTAGGTGAACACTGCCCCAACCCTGCAAGGTACTGCCACCTAGCTGGCACCGTAATTGTGTCTTTAGGAGTCCATTCCATCATTCTATCAAACCAGCTGCTTCAGGATGATGGGGAACATGGTAAGACCAGTGAATTCCATGAGCATGGGCCCACTGCTGCATTTCATTTGCTGTGAAAGGAGTCCCTCGATTCAAGGAAATGCATGTGGGATACCATGATGGTGGATAAGGCATTCTGTAAGTGCATGGGTGGTAGTTATGGCAGAAGCATTGAATGCAGGGAAGGCAAATCCATATTCAGAGTAAATGTCTATTCCCGTAAGAAAAACGTTGCCCTTTCCATGATGGAAGTGGTCCAATGTAGTCAGCTTGCCATTAGGTTCCTGGACGATCAATTTAAGGGATGGGGCCATATCGGGGACTCAGTGTTGGTCTCTGCTGCTGGCAGATCAGGCACTTAGCAGTAGCTGTCGCCAAGTCAGCCTTGATGACTAGAAGTCCATGTCGCTGTGCCCATGCATAGACTCCATCCCTGCCATCGTGGCCACATTATTCATGAGCAATGATGGGAGTACCTGGGAAAAGATGATGAGTGGTTCCAACAGAACACGTCACTATCCACTTCATTGTTAAAGTCTTAGTCTGCTGAGGTCACTCTTTAGTGAGCGTTCATATGAGACACAAATATCTTCACTTCTTTGGCCCATTCAAAGAGGTCTATCCACATACCTCTTCCCCATAAATCCTTGTCTCCAGTTTCCCAATCATGTCCTTCTGAGTCCTTCACAGTCCAGCTAAACCACTGGCCACAGCCCGTGCATCAGTAGACATACAATCACACATCTGGCCATTTCTCCTTCCCGGCAAACTGAACAACCAGGTGCACTGTTCAAAGTTCTGCCCATTGGGAGGATTTCCCTTCACCACTGTCCTTCAGGGAGGTCCCAGGAAGGGGCTATAGTGCTGCCGCTCTCCATTTTCAACTTGTGCTTGCATATTGCGCAGAACCATCTGTAAACAAGGCATGAGTTTTCTCACCTTCGGTCACCTGATCATGAGGAGCTCCCCATGAGGCCATGGGTGCAGACTGGAAGATGAAAGGTATGTGACAGGAGTGGAGACCATGGGCATTTGGGCCATTTCCTCATGCAACTTACTTGGGCCTTCACATCCTGCTCAGGCCCGATCTTGTATATATCACTTCAATTAATGATGGAGTGCTGCTGGGCAAGTCCAACTTTACAACTCTGTGGGTCAGACAACATCCAGTTCATAATGGATAGCTCAGGCCACAGGTTGACTCAGTGGCCCATGGTTAAGCGTTCAGTTTCTACTAAGGCCCAGCAACAAGCCAAAAGCTTTTTCTCAAAAGGAGAGTAGTTATCTGCAGAGGATGGCAGGGCTTTGCTCCAAAATCCTACAGATCAGCGCTGTGATTCACCAAGAGGGGCCTGTCCTTCAAAACAAGGATGAACAAAAAGGCATAGGCCAGATTAATTAATTAAATATATATATATTTTTTATTTTACAAGGTACCAGGAGGTGTGTGAATTTGCAGTTCACTCCTCCAAGGAAACTCCTCTTCCAACTGATTGGCTGCTCACATCAGATCATAAAATGGAGGCTGATTACATAATTTCTGCCAAACCCCCGAGAATCGTAGCCTAACCAAACTGACACATAACATTAACCATCACAGTGGTGATGAAAATGTACTGAAGTAGATACTGACGATGGGTGAGTAAGATTGTAAAAGTACATAAAGCCACTATGCTACACACTTTAAAACTATTAAAAAAATTTATTTTATGAGAAATCTACCTGTTAAAATAGTATAAAGTGACCTGGAAAAGTACTACAACAAAACCAAAGAAATTTCCACTCAGGTGAGTTGAAGAAAAGGTGTGCTTCTGGAGCTGATGTTCCCTAGCTGTGAATGAGGAGTGGCTGTGGAGGACGTAGAGCAAATGATTCAACCTCTGGTGACTGAGGCAGAGCTGGAGATGGAGGACCTGGTGCTCTATGGAGCTTTGATGTAGAGCAGTAGCAGGGTCGACGTCAGCAGGTGGTCTGGGAGCTGGTTCTGAAAATGACCCATGTGGTCTCTGTCCCCAGGAGCTCACAATCTATCTGTAGGAGAGACACGAAGATGGGTAAAAGAATGAAAACAAATACATGCAAAGAAAAGAGCATATTTTGTAGAGAAAATAACGTAAGGTGCTGTGAGATAAGGCTGGTGTGTGGTCCAAAAGGCCTGACTAAGGTGACATTTATGTGTGACCAGAATGACAGGAGGGACCAGCCCTGCTCTTGTCTGGGGACAGAGTGCCAGGGAGAAGACACAGCTGGTACAGAGACTGGGAGACAGACGTGAGTTTTTCCAGAGAGAGAGTTGAAATGCAGCCAGTATGGCTAGAGGGAACGGAGGAGGAGAGGAGGCAGGGAGGAGGAGAACAGGTCCAGGACCCATGACCTGGTAGGCTGGAGGAGTTATCTCCTGCTCTGTGATAAAAAAAAAAAAACACCCCCAAAACTAATGACTCACAACACAATACAGTACACAGTCTCTGTGGGCCAGGAATCCAGGCATGGCTTACCTGGTGACTGCCCCAAGTTCAGGAGACTGTGGTTGTGATCTCAACTGTGTCTTGACTGGGGAGGATCTGCTCCCTACTCACTTCCATGTTATGAGCAGGACTCTATGAGCTGTTGGTCTGGGGGGCCTCATTTCCTCTCTGTCTGTTGATCAGGACCCTCCCTCAGGTCCTTGTCACATGAGTCTCTCCATGGGCAGGTCATACATCACAGCTGCTTCCTGGGGGGAGGGAGAGAAATAAATGACAGAGAGAGAGATAACTGAGAGAGAGAATAAAAGACAGCCAAGAAACATTGCCCCAAATGGGGTCATTATGAGTTGAAATCGACTCAGTGGCACCTAACAACAATGTTCTTGAGAAGCGAGTACCTGAGTCCAATCCACACCAATGGGATGGGGTCACACAGGATATGGAGACCAGGAGTTAGGATAGTTGGGAGCCACTGTGCAGGTTATCTACCCCCTAGTCTGAGATGAGGCACTGGGTTGGATTCTATATAATGGGAGTTACTGGAGGGTTTCATGGAGAGGGTGACAATATCTGACGTTCATTTAATTACAACCCCATCCTAGGGCAGATTGGGAAATGAGGCCAAGAATGGAAGTGACTTTCCCAAGCTCACACCACCAGGGCCCAGCCCTCTTTGGAGATGTACTCCATGCTGCTTCCCACCCCTGCTTGAAAATCTTCCATCTCTGAGTTTGTGCACTAGCTACATGGGCAGATTACCCAATAGGCAAGGTAAGCATGGTGAACTCCACATCTCTGCTGTGGCAAAACCCATGCAAAATTGCTCACTAAAGATTAGTAAGTAAGTACAAGTAGACATGTGCTTACCTTGCTTACAGGGTCATCTGCCCCCTGTCAGGGATTGTATATTTGAAAAGAGGCTTTGATTCTGTAGGAAGGTGCTGTGGGGTTGGGAGAGACAGATGCCAGCCATACCTAGAAGGAGAGTACTGGATATGGTGGAAAAATATGAAAAGGTGAAAATGTTCATTTCAGATGATCTGGTAAGCAGGTAAGGCCTGTCCTTACCTTGCCTATTAGATAATCCACCCCTGATTAGCTTCAGGTAATGCCAATCCACGGGTTCTATAGGTATTATCTCACGTATACCTGCTAATGTCCCTAGGAAGAAGACACTAGTATGATCCCTGTTGTGTGGGTAAGGGGACTGGGGAGGCTCTGAGAAGCACAAAGACTTGTCCAGGGTCACTAACTGGTTGAGAGGGATGAGCTTTGTTTGAACCCAGCTCTGTCTGCTCAAAGCTGGGGCCCTGGCTACACCCAGGCTTTCTCCGGGTTCTGGGGGCAGGGGGAGGGCTGTGTTGGTGTCACTGTGTACAGTTACAGAGATTGCATGAGGAGAGGTGAGCATTCAGCAGCCCACAGGGGACTTTGGGGAGGCTTTAACTGACATCAGGCCAAAGTCAGGAGGCCAGGCCGTGACCTCACTTCCTTGACAACAGAGTACATAGAACTTGGAACCCTGGTAACCAGCCCCCTACCCAGCTCACTTGAGTGGAGACACTCAAACTAGGAGCATGTTTTCTTGTTGTCTCCCATCTTCCCTTGTGTCAAAGCTTGAGAGACCCAGGAGTTCGACACTTTCACCAAGGCTGAGACATGGTCTCGTCTCCCAACCACGGACGCTCAGGCCATTTACCAAAAAGAATCTGAAGGTAACACAGGGTGGCCCAGGGCTGCCAATCCAGGCCAGGCCACCACTGTGATCCCACCTAGAAAGCCCCACACCCCTCTCCCAGGTCATACCATCCCCCAGGCCATGCCAGCCCTTGTCCTCATGGGGTCCCTGGTAACGGGGGCTGGGAGGAAATGTGGACAGAACTGATGAGGAAGAAAGTTGTTGGCTGAGGCAGGGTCCATTTGGTAGAGAGGTGGTGGGGGTCAGGGAAGGAGGAGCCTTGTGACCTGGGGAGATCTGGGAGAGGAGGAGTGATAATGAGGTTGATGAAAATGGGGCTGCTGCTTGAGGACTAGCACAGATTGAGGGCAACCCCTAGGTCCACCCCCACGGTCTCTCACCATCCTGGGTTCATGGGCCTGAGTCTGACCATGACTGGTACTAGTCCATCAGATTGGGTGCCTTGGGGAGGCTGGGGGCTGGGCTGGCAAATGTGGAGGCCTCTTTTATTTCCCTGCCCTGACCACCCCGATAACACAGAACACTGGGATGTAAGCCTACCCGGGGGTTCCAGTTCAGACCAGGCCTTAGGGAGGGACTGTACGGGTCACAGACTGAGTGAGCACTCTCGCCTGGGTCTTCTCTGAGATCCCGCTCACCCTGAGTGTGGCAGTCAATGTGCAGCCCTAGCTCCTGGCATTGCCTGGGCCACTGCTGACCCTGTGCCAGCCCAGCTTCTGCCAGATTCTGCTGCAATCAGATCCTGATTTTTCTATCTGTGGACTTGGTCAGGGCTGGATGGTGCTGCCCACAGGCCAACCCATCCAGCATGGGGGAACTGGGAGCTCCTCGGAGGCACAAGGCCTTGAGGGGCAGAGAGGGAAGGAGGTGGCTCGGAGGGGTTCTTGATGCCTCCCTGGCCGCTGCTGGCACTGTCGCTGCAGAACAGCCCACAGGAGATCCCCAAGGAAAAGGAGAACGGCATCGTCTACTCGGTCTACCCCAAGAAAGGGGCCAGGAAGGGCTGGCACAGGTTCTGGGTGAGTATGGGGGGAGGGGTGTGGCATCCCCACCTAGGGACCCGAGATGACCAGAGGGGGCCCAGGGCCCAGACACAACCCTGTAAAACTCAGGTCCCTCACAGGACTTTCCCTCTCGAGGGTCGCCAGTCCCCTCCCAAAGGAATCAACCTTTCTCCCCCCTCCCTCCCAGTGCCCTCCCTGCCTTGGCCAGCTACAAAGTCACTCTTCCCATATTTGTAGGAATATCAGAAACGAGTTTTTTATACCTTTGTCACTTCACATCCGCCCCTGCGTCTTTTGCGTGTTGCTGCTGTTTTAATGTTTAATTTCTAATGCCAGTGCCCCAGGTAGCAGTTGGCTGGACTGTCCTTCCACACCTTCTCCCAGCCTCACATATCATCACACTTACCAGGCTTCTTTTACCCTAAAGTTCAGGGCTCAGGCTATGACACACCTTTTTCTACAACCTGCAGTCTCATGGAATATATCACGTGACCCCTTCAGGTCAGGGGCTATATCCTGACTCCCTGCAGAATGTTCCAGAAGGGAAGCCGGTTCCCACAGTGTCTGAGCCTCTCGCTGCTCCTGGCCCTGGACTGATTCCTTCTGCTGCCCTTTCAGCAGGGTTGCAGGAACACTTATGTGTGTCCTCATACGCTGACCCACCCAGGACAGACTCCCAGGAGTGGCATGCTGGGGGAAGGATGTGCACATTTCAAGTTAGGATCACTAGAGCCAGACTCCTTCCCAAAACAGTGGTCGCAGTCCCGTGGCCCAGTAGTCTGTGACAATGGGTGTGTCCCTGCATCGAGCCCGTTCCAGCTATTAGGGTTCTTTTCCATTTTGCCAATCTGCTGTCAGGGTGGCCAATGGAACTGCAGGTGGCTTTGAGGTGCTTGTTGGCCCTGAGAAGCAGAGCCCCCTCTCCTTTACTGGCCATTTGGATTCACTCTTCCTGAGTCATTTGTTCAGATCCTGGGTCCTATGGGGGTCTTTCTCCCACCCAGGATCTCCAGGCTCTCACCCTTGACTGCATCTTCGTACTCCCTAGCCTCAGGTTCTCAAAACCCCCTTTAATGTACAGAAAGAAAAATCTGTGCCTTGCTTATCTCATGGGTGTGTCTGCTCTGTGCACTGTCTCCAGCTGGGAAGGAGTGAGCTTGCACCAGACATTCCCCTCTGAGTCAGGAGCAGAACAGGCCTCATGTAGCACAGAGGGAACATCACAGAGCCCTAGCGTCGGACAGTTCTGGGCTCTGACTAGGTGACTTCGAGCAGACACTAGATACCACCAAGCCTCTCTTTTCTCATCTGTGGAATGGGGTGTTTTGTGAGGACTCAGTGGGATACTGCTCTTCCTCCATGGTGTTACCACGGTTATTTAGTTAACAAAATCCCTTCAGGTTCCTAATGTTTGTAATCATCCCCCACCTCCAATCCTGCTTGGAAAGCTGAGGCCTGTTTTCTGATAAAGGCACTCGTGCCCCACCTCCTGCCACAGGTCACTGAGGGAGAGGGAGTGCCTGGTCTGAGCTCCATGCCCCTGATCCTCCTGGTGGTTCATGAGGCTGCCTCTGACAATATGTCCCTCCTCTGTCCCACCCCAGTGTGTCTGTGGTTCTGACGAGGACCTGGATGAGGACTGGGTGATGAAAACCTTCAAGGCAGGCTCACTGGAGAAGCTAGTCGAGCACTTGGTGCCCGCCTTCCTAAAGGGTGACTTCTCCTACATCGAAATCTTCCTTGGGACCTACAGAACCTACTCCACCACCCAGCAGGTCCTAGACCAGCTGCTCCAAAGGTGAGTGCCCCGTCCTCCACAGCCCAGTTTGACTCTGACCCCTACCAGCTCTGATTCTGGAGAATGTCACTTCACCACTCAGAGCCTCTTTGCTCCATTGAGAAGTGGGGTGGTAAAGGACAAATCAGCTAGAATTACTGTCAGGAGCCCGTGGGACAAGCCATGGAAAGTGTGTACTGGAGCCTAGCTCTTTGGTAAAGGGTGTTGGAAGGGTTGGGATGTTCACATTTATTATTTTCTTCTCGCCCATGAAGAAGCTGCCTGTCTCACCCCTCACTGACTATGTGCCCTTGAGCAATCCTATTTCCTATTTGTGAAGCAGGATTGAGATTCAATTTAATTTGTCCTTGGTATAGCCAGAACAGGAGCCCCTCTTCCTGGAGGCTCGAAGAGGGGCCCCAGGACTCTCAGATACCTGGGAAGGTGCTGGTTGGGTTCACTCATTCACCAATTATCCATGAAGCCCCTCCTGTTGCAGACACTGTTCTAGGCACTTAACATCACTCAGTAGACGAAGAAGATAGGCAGCCCTGCCCTCCTGGGCCTCCATTCTAGTCAGGGAGTCAGACAGGAACACCAGACATCTTAAGCAGGTAGTGTTCACAGTGCGTTCGATGTGACACCCGTACACCACCTCTAGGTATGGATGTAACCACCCCTATTCTGCCCAGGACGGTGAACTCCATGACCAGCTGAAAGGGTGAGTGGACTTTGGGTGGAGAAAGAGGAGCTCTTGTCTATATGGACGGGTGGAGGCTATAGGGGTTCTGTGTCTGGATTGGGCCTGGGCAGACCCTGGGCCCCACTAGAGGAATGAGTTTAGGAGCACCCCCTGCAGGACATAAGCAGTCATAGAGCTGGGGGTGGAACCTGGGCGTCCTGGGGAGCAGAGGGGAGGCTGGGGGATCAGAAAGGCCCCTGAGAGAACCTATCCTCCCACAATCCCCTCACATTTTAGCTTGCCCCCTCCCCTACTGGAGGGCCAAAACAGGAGGTGTGGAGGGCCGGGGGGTGGTGGAGAAAATTGCTCCCAAATCCCGATCCCTAGTCATGGCTGCTCAGCTGCATGTGGGGCCCCTGTCCTGGGGGAGAACAGTGTCTATGGGAGAAGCAGCCCTCACACACATGCAGAGAACCAGGCAGCATGCAGGTGCACACACTTCAGAGGAGGGGCCCTATGGCCTGGGCATCTGGGTCAGGGGATGGACTCTGTGTGTCGCCCAGCATCAGATAATCCTGGAGCACGACTGTGTGTCAGGCTGTGAGGTGAACATGCAGACACACATCTCTGTGCCCTTAGAGGGTTACTGTCCAGTGGGGAGAGGGCCAGGGGACAGAAAGAGATGTAATTCAGGCTCCCCCAGCAGGGAGAGTTGTACAGATCATTGATGGGGAGCTCCCTGTGGTGGAGGCTGTGTGCTAGCCCTCTGCTCAGTGACCAGGCCTGCCACTGCCAGGATAGCCAGAGGGTGTGATGCAGGGTGGTGCTGACCTTTGGAAGGATGGGCAGACAAAGGGCCCTTTGCAGGGGTGCCCTGGGAGGGCAGTGTGGTGGGAAAGCAAGGCCTCTGACCCTCCTCTTTACCACCCACCCCCAGTGCCATCTCTTTTATCCTGGGCACATGGCTGAAAGAATACTCGGAGGATTTCCATCAGCCCCCATACTTCCCCTGCCTAAAGCTCCTGGTAAAGTATGTGCAGGTGAACATGCCAGGCTCACATCTGGAGCGCCGTGCCCAACTTCTCTTGGCCCAGCTGGATCAAATGAAAGTCACTGAGACAGAGCCAGAGGGTGAGGAGGACTGGGCATGCCTGCATGTGAGCTTGTGAGGGGCACATGGGAAGACCCCCAGAGGCTTGGGTTGAGCCAGAGCACAGAGTAACCTCAGACCCTCCTCTGGTGGACCACAGTCTGGGAAGACTTCCCAGGGTGGAAATCTTGGGAATGGGCTTCTCTTGATGGCAATGAGATGTTTTCCATCATTAGAAAGCACGAGGAAATGCAGTCATATTGGTGAACATTTCTCCTCTTGCAGCTCCGGAACCACGGCCAGCACCAGTTGTAAAAGTACCTCAGGATCTATCTTTGCCCCAAGAACCGGCTCCTGCACCATGTCCTGTGGTATATTCTGCTCCTCTATTGGCACCGGAGCTCCAGAGCACACCACCTATTTCATTGGCAGCTCCAGCACCGGCACCAGATGGAGAGCCGGCTGGAGGGGTGGATTCCCAGCCAGGGTCACCTCCAGAAGTGGCTCCCGGACCACTGGCTGATGTCAGTCCTGCTCCTGCTGCAACACCGGAGCTCCATACCACACTAGCTATTATATCACCAGCGCCTACACTGGCATCAGATGAAGAGTCAGCTGGAGGGTCAGAGTCTTACCCTGGGCCACCTTCAGAGCCAGCTCCTGGGCCACTGGCTGCTGTCAATCCTGCTCCTGCCCCAACACCAGAGCTCAGTGTAGCCCAGACTCTCCTCCAGCTCCATCACCAGCATCCGATGGACAACTGGATGGAGAGGTGGATTCCCATCCTGGGCTTCTTCCAGAACCGGAACCTAGACCACCAGCTGATGTCAATCCTGCTCCTGCTCCAACACAGGAGCTCCGTAGAGCACCAGCTGTTCCATGACCAGCTTCAGCTGTGGCAGCAGAGGGATAGAATGAGGGAGGTTCGGATTCTTAACCTGGACCACCTTCAGAGCGAGACACTGGACAACCTGGTGATGGAGATCCTGGTCCTGAACCGACACCGAAGCTCAATAGAGCATCAGCAGCTCCAGCACTGCCAAGAGATGGAGAGCTGGATTTTTACGCTGGGTGACTACCAGAACAGACTCCAGGACCAATTCCTGAGTTATATTCTGTCCTTGCAGCAACGTTGGAGCCGGGTACAACAACAGATTCTCCATGAGCAAGTTGAGCAGACAGGGAGCTTGCTGGAAGATCGGATTCTCTTCCTCGGCCAACACCATAATGGGCTCCTGGACCACCTGGTGGAGTTGATCATGCTCCTGGACTAACACTGGACCTCCATGGAGCACCATCACCAGCTGCATCACTGGTACCAGATGGACAGCTGGCTGGAAGGTCTGATTCTTACCCTGGGCTACATCCAGAACTGCCTCCTGGACCACCGGCTGATGTCAATCCTACCTCTGCTGCTACACCAACACCACAGCTCGCTGTAACCCACCACCCTCCATCTCCAGCTCTGGCCTGGGCACCAGGAAAACAGCTGGCTGGATGAGCTGGATTCCAACCCTGCACAACCTCCTGAAATAGTTCCTCCATCCCCTGCTGATGTTGATAGCGCTCCTGCACCAACACCAGAGCTCCTTAGAGCACCAGTTATTCCACAACCAGCTCTGGCAGTGACACTAGACAAAGAGCCAGCTGGAGCATCGGATTCCTATCCTGGGTCACCTTCAGAAGCGGCTTCCATAGCACCGGCTGTTGTTCATTCTGATCCTGGACCAACACTGGAGCTTGTTGAAGCCACAGGTCTTCCTTCTCCAGCTTCATCACCGACACCAGATGAAGAGCCAGCTGGAGGGGTGGATTTCCATCCTGGGCCACTTCCAACTGGCTCCCAGACAAACAGCTGATTTGATCCAGCTCCTGTTCGAACACTGGAGCCCCATGCACCATTAAGTCCTCCATCTCCAGCACCATCTGGGGCACCAGAGGCTGAGCTAGTTGCCACACCTCCTCCACAGCAGCTCCTTATTGACAGCCAGGGGACATCTGCTCCAGAAACAGACCCTTACTTCTCACCTGAGTGGGTAGTTTTTGGGTTTTGTTGCAGTATTTTTCCAGCTCAATTTATTCTGTATAGTTTATAGTATTTTAACTGGTAGATTTCTCGTTAAATAAAGTTTTGTATTAATAGATTTCAAATGTGTAATATAGTAGCTTTATGTACTTTCACAATCCTATTCACCATCACCAGTATCTACTTCAGAACATTTTCATCACCACTGTGATGGTTAATGTTATGTGTCGACTTGGGTAGGCCATGATTCTCAGGGTTTTGGCAGACATTAGGTAATCACACTCTATTTTATGATCAGATGTGAGCAGCCAATCAGTTAGAAGAGGCATTTCCTTGGGAACGTGGCCTGCAAATTAATACATTTCCTGGGGTATACAGCCATAAATCTGGCCAGTGCATTTTTCTCCATCCCTGTTTTGAAGGACCGCCAGAATCAGTTTGCCTTCAGATGGTAAGGCCAGCAATACACCTTCACTGTTTTATCTCAGATGTATATCAACTCTCTAGCCTTAGGTCATAATTTAATCAACAGGGAACTTAATCACCCTTCCTTTCCACAATACATCACATTGGTCCATTACATTGAAGACATTATGTTGATTGGACTTAGTAAGCAAGAAGTATCAATGACTCTAGAGTTATTGGTAGAACTTTTGCATGCTAAACCAATAAACCAAACCCAGTGCCGTCGAGTTGATTCCGACTCCTAGCGTGCTAGAGGGTGGGAATTATTCCCAAAAATTCAGATGTCTTCCACCTCAGTGAACTTCTAGGGCTCCAGTGGTGTGGGCATGTCAAGATGTTCCTTGTAAAGTGAAGGATAAGTTGATGTATCTGGCCCCTCCTACAACTAAAAAGGAGGCACAAACCCTGCTGGATGTCTTTGTATTTTGGAAGCAACATACCCCTCATTTGGGTGTGCTACTCCAGCCTATTTATCAAGTGACTTGAAAAACTGCTAGTTTTGAGTGGGGCCCAGAACAAGAGAAGGCCTTGCAACAGGTTCAGACTGACGTGTAAGCTGTTCTGCCACTTGAGCCATATGATCCAGCTGATCCAGTGATGTTTGTAGAGTCAGTTGCACATAAAGATGCTATTTGGGGTCTTTGGCAGGCTCCTATTGGCGAATCACAGTGCAGATCTTTAGGATTTTGGAGCAAAGCCCTGCCATCCTCCACAGATAACTACTCTCCTTTTGCAAAACAGCTTTTGTCTTGTTACTGGGTCTTAGTAGAGACCGAACTCTTAACTATGGGCCACCAAATCATCAAGTGACCTGCGTCGCCCATCATGAATTGGGTATTGTCTGACCCATAGAGCCATAAAGTTGGATGTGCACAGCAGCACTCCATCGTTAAATGAAGAGGTATATATGATACAGGGCCTGAGCACGACCTGAACACTCAAGTAATTTGCATAAGGAAATGGCCCAAATGCTCAGGGTCCCCACTCCTGTCACATCACCTGCCCTCTCCCAGGCTGCACCTATGGCCTCATTGGGAGTGCCTCGTGATCATTTGCCTGAGGAAGAGAAAACTCGTGCCTGGTGTATTGACGGTTCTGCGTGACATGCAGGCACCATTTGAATGTGCACAGTGGCGCCACTGCAGCCCATTTCTGGGACTTCCCTGAAGGACAGTGGTGAAGGGATATCTTCCCAATGGCAGAACTTCAAGCAGTGCACCTCGTTGTTCACTTTGCTTGGAAGGATAAATGACCAAATATGCAATTGTACACTGATTCATGGGCTGTGGTCGATGGTTTGGCTGAATAGCCAGGGACTTGGAAGAAACATGATTGGGGAATTGGAGCCAAGGAGGTACAGGAAAGTGGTTTGTGATAGACTTCTCCGAAGGGACCAAAGAACTCACATGAATGAGTGGTGACTCCTTGTCTTTTACCAGGGACCCCTGTTCCTGCATTGGGCCTTTAGGGCAGACAAAAACCATTATTGCTCTAAGCACCATTGTGGATTGAAATTATCATTGTTGGGTGTTTTATCCTGTGATCTGCTGAACTGGAATAATGAGGAGAGGCATAGTAATATGTATAGGGCCTTTCCCACTTATTACTTGTGAGATCTTTAGCAAATTAATGCCCCTCTCTGACCCTTGGTTTCCTCAGCTTTACAATGGGAGTAATATTGTCTTCCTCACAGCAAATGGCCCCTGGTGAGGGTGAGTCTTAAAGGTGATTAGACACAAATGTTGGACTTTCAGATATTCCCAGAAAGTGGACAAGGCTTGAGGGCTTCTCTTTAGGGCCTGACTGAGACATATTAATCCTACCTCAAATAATAAAAAGAGAGCAAGAGTGAGTCAGGAAGTGAAAAATACAAGTCAGAGACAATTTCCATACTATGTGGTCCTGGCATTAATCTCCAATCCCTACTAACGAAGAATCAAGGGACTCCTCACCTGGGTGTGGCAAGGACTTCTCTGTCCTGGTCCAATCTTTTCTTCTGTCACCAGGCTCTGCAGTCCTCACTGGTCCTCCTTTGTGTGCCACGCTGTTCCACATCAAGCTTTCAGGCATTAGGAAAGGGGCTTTCTTAAATAAAAGTTCTTTGCCTGTTTTGGCTTTGACACTGAGATTGCAGAGGATTCTCATTCTTTTCCAGCCTAAAGGTACAGAGCTTTATCGGCTGTATTCCTATAGCTTTAAGGTCCCTGGGTGGCTGTGGAAACAGCACGGGGATGGTGAGTGACCTCTTCTAACCTCACAAGGGGGAAGAGAACCAAGATCAACGGCCCCAGCCTGTCCCCCATGAGGTGGAGGCCAAGCACGCCTCCTCTCTCCAACATCTTCACGAATTCTGACACCGACCTTCCCGCGCACAGCACTCTCTACTTCTCTGCTGGGCTCGATAATTCATTCCAATGGCCACACAGAACTCACAGCCCATACTCGTTATTATGGGGTTTATTAGGGAAGTAACAGGTTACAATTCAGCCCAAGAAACACTCAGCGATACAGTTCTTCCATAGGCCAGTCTTCTCCCAGCCATGCTCACAGGCATATTTCTTCCTGGCCCTAGGCCTCTGCCCAAAAGCACCCTCTCTCTGTGAGCTGGAAAGCGTAATGCGCAGTCTCCCTGCTGCCGGGTCTCTGCTGCAGCTTCTCACTGCCTTTAGTGTTACAGTTCTCTCTCTCTGTCTCCTGGTTCCAGGAGCTTCTCGGCATAGGGATCCCAGGTCCAAAGACATGCTCTCCACTCTTGGCTATTCTTCTTTGGTGGTGGTGGGATCCTCTCCTTCCTGGCACTGGGGTGGCTCATTTCAAGCCCAACAGAATGGCAAACCTGACCAATCCCTTTGGTAGGCCACAATTACCATATCTGCACAGTCCCACCCAATCACTTGGGTGGGAGTTGCAAGACCATGGCTAGAAAGGCCATACAAAAGTCATCTATCACACTGCAGTGGTGCAAAGTTTACACTGGACTACGAACCAAAAGGTTGGGGATTCGAAACCATGCAGCAGTGCCACAGAAGAAAGGCCTGGCAACCTTCTTCCATAAAGATTGCAGCCAAGTAAACCCTATGGAGCTTGATACTACTCTGTAACAATTGGGGTCGCCATGAGCAGGAATTGATTCAACTGCAACAGGTTTTGTTTGGGTTTTCATATATCTTTAACTTTACCTTTTGCTATTGGGACATTAAGGGAATCACGCCTCCTTTTCCAAGTGAGCTGTGAAATACTGCTGCTGCCGGGTTCGCTGGGAATGGCCTTGTACTGCCTGTGCTGCTCAGCGTTCTGCCTCGCTCTGGTTTCTGCACGCTCTGATCTGCCTCGCCAGACTATGAGGGGGTTTTAAAGCCTGTGCTGTTAATTGGGTGGCAAGAGATGTAAACAGACTACAAAGGCCTCCTCTGTGTCATCATAAGCTGTGGGACAAATTGGATGTTGCACTGGGAAACATTCCCCTGTCCCCATTGCCCACCACCCCCCCGCCCCCCCCGCCCCAGTCCAGCTACAGCTGTCTGAGGTTTTTATTTCTATGGTTTGTTGTTTAACTATTTCATGCCCACTTCTATGCAGGCTGCCTAGGCAGTTCTCCAGCCCACACACTGCCCAGCTCAGGTGAGGCCCTGAATTCACCCTGGAACCAAGATAGAGCCAGAGAAACTGCCACCATGAGCACAAATTAGTGACACAAAGGTCCCCAGACAGACTTGTGTCCCTAAAGCCCCCAGCTGTCTGGGGCTGTTAGCTGAGCATGAGGAGTTTTTAAATTTTAAAGCACTTCAGTCGCTAATATCAAAAGAGGCACTTTCTAAAACATATAGTTATACACATGGCAAGGGAATCAAATTCTGGACATTGGGACCAAGGGTAGTATTTTTTTTTTAAGGTTATGAAGTTTAGCAAGAAGCACTGTTCTGTTTATATAAATTTTATATGCAGTAATACAGAAATTTGTATTTTGGGACAAAAAACCTGAGATTCTTTGAAGGAAAAACACAAATAAGGACAGAAGAAATAATGCAGCAATGACAAGACCCCTTAGCAGTTACTCAGCCCGTGTGGTAAAATTCAGGGGGAAAATGTTCTAATTGTCCCAGTCTGGTTCCAGCTGAGTCCTTCTCAGAGGACTGAGATAAAGTATATGTGGGGGTGGGTTAGAAAGAGAGACCAAAACCCTGTTGCCGTTGAGTCGATTCCGACTCATAGCGACCCTACAGGACAGAGTAGAACTGCCCCACAGGGTTTCCAAGGAGCGGCTGGTGGATTTGAACTGCCAACTTTTTGGTTAGCATCCGAGCTCTTAACCACTGCATCACCAGGGCTTTAAGACAGAGAAAGAGAGAGAATGTAAATGTGAGTGTGCCAGCGTAAGTTGTGTTTGTAATCACGAGTGTAAATGTGAATGTGTGTGTGACTATGAATATGAGTGTACCGTATATTTGAATGTGAGTGTAAGCTGTGTGAGTGAACATGCGTGTACCAGTTTGTGAATATGTGAATATAAGTACCTCAATGTGTGTGTGTGTGAGTTGCATAAGTGTGAGTACAGGTTGTCTGCTGTGAATGTGAGTGTACAAGTCTGTGTGTAAGTGGGTGTGAGTGTGAACGTGTGCATGAGTGTAAGTTATGTGAGTGTGTGCATTTACTATGCATCCAAACATGTAACTTTTAGGGATCTCAACTTTGAAATCTCCATTATTTCTGAGCACAAACACCCCCTTGTCCCCAGCGAGGTTAGCTTGGGACTTGGTAATGGCTCTAAGAAGCTCTGGTGGTGCAGTGGTTAAGTGCTCAGCTGCTAACTGAAAGGTTGATGGTTTGAACCCACCAGCCGCTCCACAGGAGAAAGATGTCGCAGTCTGCTTCTGTAAAGACTGCAGCCTCGGAAGTACTACGGGGAAGTTCTACTCTGTCCTACAGGGTCACTGTGAATCGGAATCCACTCAACGGCAACAGGTTATAACGTCCATTCAGCCTTATTTGCCCAGGACAGAACTCATTTATGCCTGTTGTCCTGGCATAACTTTCATTCCTTTGCAGCCGTATTGATTTTTGGTTGAGGTATAACTCACATCAGTAAAGGACACAACTCTTAAGAGTACAGCCTGATGATCACTCTGGGGAAGTCTCCCAGGGTTTCTCGTCAGCCCATTTGAAAGAGGGCGGATTTCATTGTCCACAAGCATTTTACTTCCCCTGTGGTCTTTGAGGAATACTTTATACATGCTGGAGAATCAAAGGAAATGGACTGCAGCTATTTGGAAAACAGGGAGGGTTTAAATTCCATTGCCTTGACTTGATGGGCTTTAACGATGTGTCGATTCTAGAAAGTGGAAACTATTAGAAACCTTCATAGCAGTTACAATATTTTAAAGTGTCTGAACTTCCCTTAATCCCATCACTACCAGTCCAGCCTTCCCCTGACAAACTTGACTTTGGTTAAAGGAATGAGTCATCCTACTGGGAATCATATAGGAACTGTGGGAAAGAGTATGGGATTTGGAGTCGGCCAGGCTTAGCTTTGCAACTTGACTCTACCATTTGCTAGCTCTGTGTCTTCGGATATGTTGCTTTAATTTCTCTGGCCCTCAGTTTCTTAAAGTAAAAAAGGGGCAACAGGATTTACTTTGCAGAGTCGGGGTCAGGATGATATTTAATGAATATAGGGGGCCTGGCGCAGGGCCAGAAACTCTGGTGGTGCAGTGGTTAAGTGCTACAGCTGCTAACCAAATGGTCAGCAGTTCGAATCTGCCAGGCACGCCTTGGAAACTCTATGGGACAGTTCTACTCTGTCCTATAGGGTCGCTATGAGTCAGAATCGATTTGACGGCACTGGGTTTGGTTTTTTGGTTTGGCACATGGGTACCAAGTAGATGATAGCGAAGATTTAAGTCAGATTTAAGGATCAGAATAAAAGCAAAGTGTGGCAGATTATATTTTCCAAAATTGGCTGCAGGACTATTTCCAGTCTCACTCATTCGTCCAGAATTTTGCTGCTCCCTATCAAGAGGCAGGGTCTATTTCCCCTCCCTGTGAACCTGGACAAGACTTTCTGACTGCTTCAATAAACAAACAATATGGCAGAAGCAATGTTACATGACTTCAGAGGCTAGATCAAAAAGGACGATACAGCTTTTGCCTAGTCCTCTCTCTCTCTATCAAGATGCTTACCCTTGGAACTCAGCCACCATGCTGTGAGGAAGCCCATACTAGCCTACATAGAAGGACTCCATGGAGAGGCCCACACGAAGAGGAACAGAGGCCCCCAGCCAACAGCCATTATCAACCATCAGAGTTCTGAGTGAACGAGCCTTCAGAGGATCTCAGCTCTCAGTCAATGAGTTTTCCAACTGAGGTCCCAGAAATTGTGAAGCAAATACAAGACATCCCTGCTGTGTCAAATTCCTGACCCACAGGATCCATGAGCATAATAAATGGTTGTATTAGCTACGAACTTTTAGGTAAGTTTTTACACAAGCATACTAATTGGAATTCAGTCTAATCAAGGCGTTTTAGATGGGGTTGACATCTCTCTCATACATCTGCATCAGGCTGTTTGCTTTCATTCATTCCCAAATCAAAGGTTAAGAGCCTATTTTACATATTTGTACTGTTGCTTATGTTTGTAGCCCAGTGTAGAGGTTTCTTCTCACAAAATTAATTGGTCCTTTACTCAAACCCAATGTGGTCTTCTATATCCAAGCTCCTACAGCCCTGTGTATTACTTAACACTGCCCATTTACTAGCCTGTGGGAGGTGGAACTATAAAATAATGTAACCATTGTATAACCAAAGATGTGTGAAGTTGTATATCCAAATTGCTGCTATCCCATCCAGACAGCAGCTGTGGAAGACTGAATCCTGTTCCTTTGTTTTCCATGCCACAAAGATGGAAACTTTCTCCAGTACTATGAATTCATTTGAGGAAGGAGAGAATTACAGGAAACTAGCAAGACCTGAAGGATCCCTGGCAGCTCAGTGGTTAAAGCACTCAGCTGCTAACCAAAATATCGGTGGTTTGAACCCATCAGCAGCTCCATGGGAGAAAGATGTGGCAGTCTACTTCCGTAAAGATTTACAGCCTTGGAAACCCTATGGGAGACTTCTCTTCCATCCTATAGGGTTGCCATGAATCAAAGTCGACTCAGTCGCAGTGGGTTGGTTTGGTTAGCAAGAACTCAGGTCATAGCCAAGGAAAATTAGGCCAGAAAGCTAAGGCAGCAGCAACACCAGTTTTGCAGACGGGTCCAAACCAGAGAATGGGATCCACAGGCAGGTCATGTGCATGAGAATCACACTGTGGTCTAGAGCAGTGGTCACAGTAGAGTGTGTAATAGAGTGGCTAGAGCATGAGCTTTGGATCAAACGAAGCTGGGTTCACATCTGGTTTCTCCACATACTGGCTGTGTGACTTTGAGTTTGTTCCTCAATTTTGTCATCTGTAAAATAGTACCTGCCCCTGGCAGAGGGGACTAACTGTTTTCCAAAGATATGCATTCCTCCTATATAGTGTAGTTGTGTCTGGGAAGCGGCTGCCCAGCATCTAAATTGCTGTGTGACTAGACCTGGTTAATGAAATATGAGCAGAGGTCACCTCTATCACTTCTATGCTGAGGTGGCTAAGTACCCACTGCACGTTGCCCACGCTAACTTCCCCTTTCCTGGTGAACTTGGAGGCCACGAGTTGAAGATGGTGACATCACAAGGTAGAGTGAGCCTGGATCCCTGCATCACCACTTGGAAGAGAACCACTCAACCAAGGACAGACACATTGCACTTTGTGTAAGTTACTATGTTAACACACTGAAAATTGGGGGTTGTTTGTTACAGCTACTAGCCTACCCAGACTCATACACTGTTAGATAACTGTTAACTGCATAATCGTAGGTAATTAAAAATGATTTTTTTTAAGCCATCTGTCTTTCCTACTTGACTGGATGCTCCTTGAGAGCAAGGACTGGACCCTATTGACCCAGTGCCTTACACTGTGTCTGGTGCATATGTAATGGATTGAATTGTGCCTCTCCGAAAAATGTGTCAACTTGGCTGGGCCATGCTTCCCAGTATGGTGTGATTGTCCACAGTTTTGTCATTTGACGTGATTTTCTTATGTGTTGTAAATCCTACCTCTATGATGTTAATGAAGTGGGATTAATGGAAGTTATGTTAATGAGGCAGGACTCAATCTAAAAGATCAGGCTGTGTCTTAAATCAATCCCTTTTGAGATAGAAAAAAGAGAATCCAGCAGGGAGACATAGGGACTTAATACCACCAGGAAAGAAGGGGCAGGAGAATAGTGGGTCATTTGGACCAGAGTCCCTGCACTACTGAGAAGATCCTCAGCGGGGGAAGATTGATGGTAAGGACCTTCCCCCAGAGCCGACCTAGAGATAAAGCCTTTCCCTGGAGCTGGCACCCTGAATTTGGACTTCTAGCCTCCTAGACTGTGAGAGAATAAATTTCTCTTTGTTAAAGCCATCCACTCGTTGTATTTCTGGTATAGCAGTACTACATAACGAAGAAAACATACAAGGCAGTGAGTAAAACTGAATTTGCAGCTTGATTAAGAGAAGAGAATTACAATCTAGGCTCTTTAACAAAAGGAGAAAGGAAAGGTTTATGTTTTAAAAAAAAAAAAAAACTTCATTACTGAAAGTAGTTATTTAAACACTTGCCAGAAGTACCAAAAAAAAAAAAAAAGAAGAAGAAGAAAAAAATATATACTTAGCAGTGAAGTTATGATTTGTGAATTGGCACTTTTATGCCAAGTGTAACTGGTGGAATGAGTTTTCCCAACAGAAAGTTTTGGAAACCAAGGTTTCCTATTAGATTTTCTTTAAAGTTCCACAAAGCTTTTCAAGGTTAATTAAAAAGGTTGGCTTAGACACTGGTTCCTGCTTTCAGCGGATGAAATGGAGTCATTTCATCAGTGTAATGTAATTGTAATGACATTGTGTAATTGTAAAACAATTGTGTAAATGCAAACTTGGTAGCAAGAATTGTACCTGAAAATGATACCTCATTGGTAACATCTCTGTTTTCCCTTTGAATTATCAATGTGAATAAACATAACTTGCATTTATATAGCACTTTCTTTTTATCATTCCCGTGTGTTTTCACAACAATCCTGAGAATTAGGACACATTTTATTGTCATTATTTCAAGATGGAAAATCCATGAAATAAAGAGAGTCGTGATTTGGCCACTTCTCATGGCTCATGTGAGAATCAGAAGCCAGGTCTCCTGACTCTCAGCATAGGCCTTTTTCCCCACCAGACCTCCCAGGTTGATATGCGTTCAACGTGGACGATAGCCCAGTAGGAACCAAATCAGACAATTTTTGAGTCTGATCTGGACAAGGTCTCATGTTTCGGTCTCTCATGGAATAAAGAAGTAAACTAGGACATGCACCTATAGTCCAACAACAGCCCAAAAACCAATACCAAATCCGTTGCCGTTGAGTCAATTCCGACTCATAGCGACCCTAAAGGTCAGAGGAGAACTGCTCCATAGAGCTTCCAAGGAGCACCGGGTGGATTTGAACTGCTGACCTTTTGGTTAGCAGCTGTAGCACTTAACCACTACACCCCCAGGGTTTCCAAACAATGGCCCTGCTAGGGAGAAATTATCTAAATATGTGACCAGTTAAAAAAACTAAATAAAATATTCATCCCTTTTTGTAGCAGAAGATAGAGCGTAGGATCAAGAAGAAAAAAAAGCCGCTGCCGTCAAGTAGAGTCCGACTCATAGCGAACCTATAGGACAGAGTAGAACTACCCCACAGAGTTTACAAGGAGCACCTGGTGGATTTGAACTGCTGACCTTTCGGTTAGCAGCCGTAGGACTTCACCACTACGCCACCAGGGTTTTCCAGAGCATAGGACATGAGGGGTTAAATGACAAATAAGTAGCACATATCCAAGAAGTATGATAGCCATTCAGCAGAGCCATTCAGAAGAGAAGAAAGGTTTGAGAAGTGCCCACAATTGTCAAAGTCAATAGGACGATCAAGGAAGTAAGAAAAAGCCGGGTCACCACAGCCAGGGAAGCAAAGAGATTGAATAGGGAGAAGTTAAGCAGGAAAACAAGGCTGTGCGTTTCTAAACTCCCTGTGATTCTACCAGGGCACCAAGCCATCCTGTCATACTTAGTCAATAAGACATTCACCCAAGGCATCACTGGGCACCTCCTTCCTCCTTCCTCTCGTTTTCCGTTAGTGATATGAGTGCAGTCCTCTCTGTAGCTGCTCAAACAGACCAGCCTCTCTTGGTCTCACATTCACGGCCTCTTTGCTGGTCCCAGCAGTCCCCAGGATATTGTCTGGAAATGGATGCTTTAATACCCAAGACCTTTCTACTTCTTCCCTCCAAAAGGGATTTTTCCACCCTCCAAGAAAATATTTCAAGAAAACAATTCCATTTTCTTGTGTGGCTGAAGACGTGCTGCTGCTGCTGAGGGGAAGAGCTCTCTGGATGTGATGGTACTGAGAAGGACAAGAAGTTAACATTGTTTTTCCTTCCCCGATAAAAAAAATAAATATATATATATTTTTTTTAATGAACATATTGGAAACCCTGGTGGCACAGTGGCTAAGAGCTTCATGCTGCTAACCAGAAGGCTGGCAGTTCGAATCCACCAGGTGCTCCTTGGAAACTCTGTGGGGAGCTCTACTCTGTCCTATAGGGTCGCTATGAGTTGAAATCGACTCAACACCAATGAGTTTAGTTTTTATGCACATCTAGAGTCCCTGGTGGGCAAATGGTTAATGTGCTGGGCTACTACCCAAAAGGCTGAAGGTTGGAGTCTATCCTGAGGCACCTCAGACAAAGGCCTGGTGATCTAGTTCTAAAAAGTCAGCCTTTGAAGAATCCATGGAGCATAATTCTACCCTGACACACATGGGGTCACCATGAGTCTAAATCAAACTGGTAGCAACTGGTTTATGCACATGCTCATCCCACCCCTGGAGCCACGGTAGCTCAGTGGTTAAGAGCTACAGCTTTTACCCAGAAGGTGGGCAGTTCAAATCCACCAGGCACTCCTTGGAAACCCTATGGGGTAGCTCTACTCTGTCCTATACAGTTGCTATGAGTCGGAATCGACTCAATAGCAACGGGTTTGTCTTTTTTTGTTTTTAATCCCATCCCTGGATTCCAGATAGCAGTGTCCATGTGATGTCAATGGTGCGACCCGAGGTCTTTGGCAGGGAAGGGGCCTCTGCTCTCCAGCAACCAATGTTGAGCTGGGCTGTGATGCTGCCTGTTTCTAATGGGTCCCAGGACCCCATTCCTGAGAGATGTGTCCCATCCCTTGGCCTCCCTGCTCTTGGCAATCTGACTTGCCATCATCCCTGTCGCCTTGAGTTTGGAATTGATATATAAATAGATAGGAAGGTATTGCTGTGCTAAGCACCTTATAGTATTAAATCATTTAATCCTCACAAAAGCTCTATGAACTAGATCCTATTGTTAATTCTGTTGAGTTCCTGGCAGTTCCCTGTCCATATACTGCTGCAGACAGTTCGGAATTTTCTCGAGCAAATTTTTATTTGCATGTGATATTAACGATTAAAAAAAAAAAACCAAACGTGCTGCCCTCGAGTCAACTCTGACTCAGAGCGACCCTACAGGACATTAGTGCTTGGTGTATAAATTTGCATCATAGTCATATGAACTGGTCTTCGTTGTAAGAGCATGGATATTATCCTATCACTGACAGCACTGTACTTCAGGATAGGCCTTGAAATGTTCTTTTTGGCAATGAATGTGACACCACTCCTCTTCAGTTTGTCATTTCCAGCAGAGTAGACCACATGATTGTCTGATTCAAAATGACCAATTCCAGTCCATTTCAAGCTCACTAATGCCTAGGATATCAGTCTTTACGTGTTCTATTTCATTGTTGAAGACTTCCAGTTTTCCTAGATTTATGCTACGTACATTCCACATTCCAATTATTAATGGATATTTACAGCTGTCCCTTCTCATTTTGAGTCTTGCCACATCAGCGTAGGAAGATCCTGAAAGCTTGACTCCATCTGAGTCAGTAAGGTCTACTCTGCTTTACGGAGGCAGCTCTGCCCCAGTTGTTTTTTGAGTGCCTTCCAAAATGAGGGACTCATCTTCTAGCACTATATCACACAATGTTCCGCTGCTATGCAGAAGGTTTTCATTGGCCAGTTTTTTTTAGAAGTCACCATGTCCTTCTTAACAGTCTATCTTAGTCTGGAAGCTCCGCTGAAACCTGTCCACCATGGGTGACCCTGCTGGTATTCGAAATACTGGTGGTAGCATAGCTTCCAGCATCACAGCGACGTGAAAACCACCACAGTAAAACAAACTGGCAAAGAGTGGTGGGAAGACTACCTAGATAAAAACAAAAGCGAACCAAAAAAATTATAAATATCATTGTGCTTATTTGAAAAGTTTTGTATAAAACACGGCAATGGCCTACATGACCACTTGACTTCCCTTTCAGATCTAGGATAATTCGTTAAAGTTTTGGCCCCTAATTCTTCTAAGTGTGTGGTGTTCACTCGACCATGTTCGTCTGCCCCCCTCTGGTGGCCATTATACAAATAACAGGTTGAAGAATTACTCTTAGGGCAACGGCTGCTTTCTCTTTCATTGATACTTCATTTATTCCTATGAACATCACCTACTATACACCAGGCTGTACACTAGATGCTAGACATAAGAAACTAACAAGATAGAACACCGCAGTTAAGGGTGGTAGACAAACAAGTGAATATATAATTACAAATTAGTGAAACAAGGGTCATGGAGAAGCCTACAGAGAGTGCCAGGAGTGTAGATAGGATACTTGGGCTGAACTTGGCATTGTGTCAGGAGGAATGAGGGGATGTGATGGAAGTTGAGAAGCTGGGAATTGAGAAGGGCAGGTAGAGTTCCTAAATTCAAGTAGGAGTAGGAGATAAGAGAAGCCATTGGGAATTCAGTGTGCTGCTAGGATACTCATTCAATATGGCAGAAGTCAGAACACAGGTTTCAAGGGAGGAGAGCAACAGCTGGGGTCAGAGAGATTGGTTGGGGCCAGATCACAAAAGGCTTTTTATGTCACACTAGAGTTTGAGATTATATCCCCTAGGCTAGTGGTCCCCAAATTTTTTTGATCATGTTTCTTATCAATAAAAATATTTTTGTATACAGCTCCAATATATGAATATTTATTCATTTATACATTTTGTACCTAGGCAGTGTAGTGTAATGGTTAAGAACTTGGTTTCTGGAGCCAGATGGACTATATTCCAAATTCTGGCTTTGCTACTTTTTAGGGATGTGACCCTGAGCAAACAACCTCTCTGTACCTCAGCTTCCTCATCTATAAACTGAGGATAACAGCAGACTCACCATCTCTGAGGGTTGTAGAAAGGGTCATATTAAGTAATTCATGAGAACTTAGAACAATGCCCGGCACATGATAAATGTTATGTTAACTTGCTGTCAAGTCGTTTCTGACTCATAATGACAGTATAGGACAGGGTATGACTGTCCCATAGGGTTTCCAAAGAGTGGGTGGTGGATTCCAACTGCCAGTCTTTCAGTTGGCAGTCAAGCTCTCAACCATCACCCCACCAGGGCTCTGAATATTATTCTATACATCTACTACTGAGTGCCATTATAAAAGTGGAGTTGGAATTTATACCTAATAGGGGCTCCACTGGAAACCCTGCTGGTGTAGTGGTTAAGTGCTACGGCTGCTAACCAAATGGCTGGGAGTTGGAATCCACCAGTCGCTCCTTGGAAACTGTATGGGGCAGTTCTACTCTGTCCTATAGGGTCACTGTGAGTTGGAATCGACTCGATGGCACTGGGCTTGGTCTTTGGTTAGGAGCTCCACCTACCCCAGAAAATCTGTTTTAACACAAACTCACTTCAAAATGTCAAGAATTATTTTCATCCTCAAAACTTCTAACTGCAAGAGCAGACCACCTCTAACCCCTCACCCTACCTGGCAGTAAATAGCTTTGGCCTCTCCTGATTGTACTTAGACCAAACTCATCAGTGCAGGTAATTCTTGCATTTAACTCAAAGCAGTGACCTGGGGCCTGGGGTGGGAACTGAGAACCTTCTTTTATAATAAGCTTCCAAGTAGTGCTGGTGCTGTTGGTCCAAGTACTACACTTTCAAATTTTGTAAAGAAAATATAAATATCAAATGAACTACCTTTGAAAAATATTTTTATTTTTCCAGCACAACCACATGCTGCCTGGCTACCATCACCAAATACTCTGACAGGGATCACAAGAGAGGCTCCCAGACAGAGCTGCAGAAAAACGGAGAACAAAATTCTAACTCACAAAAAAAGTTTTTTGTTTTTTGTTTTTACTGGTTTGACAGAGACTGGAGAAACCACAAGAGTATGGACCCCGGAAATGAGGTCGGGGGCCAAGATGGCTGACTAGGTAGACACTACCTCGGATCCCTCTTGCAACAAAGACTTGGAAAAACAAGTGAATCGATCACATACATAACAATCTACGAACCCTGAACAACAAACACAGATTTAAAGAGTTGACTTGAATGACAGAGACAGAGAACGAACAAATACGGGGAAGCAGCAACTGTTTTCGGAGCCTGGAGCCAGCATCCCAGTCAGGTAACATTGGCGCCGGGCTTAGGACTGGGTCCAGGAGAGCTGAACACAAAATCTTGTGATGGCGCAAACAAGGGGCGCAGCTCTACCCCCCTGAACTGACCCCGGGAGGGGGCCCAGCCGGTCCGCGAGGGCGGCGTGGCGACGCGGCTGGTGGGAGAAGTCCCCGGGAGGCAGTGACTGGTTTTGGAGCCGGGAGTGCAGCATCCCAGCAGGGGAACCTTGGCACCAGGCGTTGGACTGGGTACAGGGGAGCTGGACACAGCATCCGCTCACAGCACAAACACGGGGCGCAGCCCTACTCCCCTAAACTAACCCCGGGAGGGGGCCCAGCCAGTCCGCGAGGGCGGTGCCGCAATGCGGCTGGCAGGACGAGAAGTCCCCGGGAGGCAGTGACTGGTTTTGGAGCCGGGAGTGCAGCGTCCCAGCAGGGGAACCTTGACGCTGGGCTTTGGACTGGCGGCGGAGGATCTGACTGCAGCTTTAGCAGGCCAGACCCTAGGGGGCAATCTCCACACAGCCAGCACGTATAGGCGACAGATAAAATAGTCATCCCAAGCAAGATAAGCAACTTCGGCTATATTCCGGGGTGCTACACTCCTGTTTTTCTGAACCGCCACCTCCCCTTCCCAGGCGGCCTCATTAATGTTGGAATTTCCTGAGCCAGAGGGAGAACAGCTCCGGCTTCGCGGCGGCTTTGTTTCTCCCTTTTTTTTGGTCTTTTCCTAACCCATTCTTCCGACCTGAGAGAAGCAACCACAAAAAACCCAGAGACCAAAAATCCTTCCCTAATTGGACTAAAAACACAGAACCAGCTCCAACCAAGCATATATGATCCAAATCTCAGGCTTTCATCCTTACAGGGAACAAGGTGGCAGTTATAATCCAAAGGCAGTTCTGATAGGGATCGGACTGTATTTTTTTTTTAGTGGATTTACTGGAAAAACAAGTTTCCCAGGTCTGATATCTCTGCTTATTCAACAGAGCACTAAGTGACCCACAACAGGGAACTGAGGGCTGAAGCTCCCCCCAGACCACCTAGCCTCTTGCCTTAGGGGTCTAAGGAGGGTGACACCTACCAATCAGTAGAGGCACTTGCATTGGGGGCCTAAGGTACAGCTGCAGTGCCCTCCCGACAAGGTGCTATAGGAATAGAGACACACCTACCTCACTGACATTTGGTGGAAGCCTGTCAGCATCCTGCCCCCCCTGGAGTGTGAACCCCAGCTGATAATAGAATCTGGTGCACACAACTATCACCACTACTTCTCGAGGTGGATAGGTGTTAGGGTGCAGCACATGCTTGATGACCCAAAATCAGATTCTACTCAAGAATAGTGAATAGACTCAGGCATATATATCTGGCAACAGCCCGAACCAGCTGGTAATAGGTCATAAGAAAGTCAAGGGCTACAACAAACAAGACAGCACAATCTAGTAGCCCATCCACGTATATTGAAAGAAAACAAAACAAGATAAGACTCAGTGAGCAATTATAGAATAAACCACTACTATATCTTTATATCTTTAGTGATGGCTCGGAGACAGCAGTCGATATAAAACCACATAAAGAAGCAGACCACGACTGCTTCTACAACCCCCCAAACAAAAGAATCAAAATCTTTTCCAAATGAAGACACAGTCCTGGAATTATCAGATACAGAATATAAAAAACTAATTTACAGAATGCTTCAAGACATCAGGGATGACCTCAGAAATGAAATAAGGCAAACTGCAGAAAAAGCCAAGGAACACACTGATAAAACAGTTGAAGAACTCAAAAAGATTATTCAAGAACATAGTGGAAAAATTAATAAGTTGCAAGAATCCATAGAGAGACAGCATGCAGAAATCCAAAAGATTAACAAAAAAATTACAGAATTAGACAACGCAATAGGAAGTCAGAGGAGCAGACTCGAGCATTTAGTATGCAGACTGGGAAATCTGGAGGACCAGGGAATTAACACCAACATAGTTGAAAAAAAATCAGATAAAAGAATTTAAAAAATGAAGAAACCCTAAGAATCATGTGGGACTCTATCAAGAAGGATAACTTGCGTGTGATTGGAGTCCCAGAACAGGGAGGGAGGACAGAAAACACAGAGAAAATAGTTGAAGATGTGCTGACAGAAAATTTCCCTGACATCATGAAAGACGAAAGGATATCTATCCAAGATGCTCATCGAACCCCATTTCAGATTGATCCAAAAAGAAAAACACCTAGACATATTGTCATCGAACCTGGCAAAACCAAAGATAAAGAGAAAATTTTAAAAGCAGCCAGGGATAAAAGAAAGGTCTCCTTCAAGGGAGAATCAATAAGAATAAGTTCAGACTTTTTTTTTTTACTCAGCAGAAACCATGCAGGCGAGAAGGCAATGGGATGACATATACAGAACACTGAAGGAGAAAAACTGCCAGCCAAGGATCATATATCCAGCAAAACTCTCTCTGAAATATGAAGACGAAATTAAGATATTTACAGATAAACACAAGCTTAGAGAATTTGCAAAAACCAAACCAAAGCTACAAGAAATACTAAAGGAAATTGGTCAAAAAACCAATAATATCAGATACCAGCACAACACAAGGTCACAAAACAGAACATTCTGATATCAACTCAACTAGGGAAATCACAAAAACAAATTAAGATTAATTAAAAAAAAAAACAACTGATTACAGGGAATCATTGAAGTCAATACATAAAAGATCATAATAATCAAAAAGAGGGACTAAATACAGGTGGCATAGAACTGCCATATGGAGAGTGATACAAGGCGATATAGCACAATACAAGTTAGGTTTTTACTTAGAAAAATAGGAGTAAATATTACGTTAACCACAAAGAGGTATAACAACTCCATAACTCAAAATAAAAGCCAAGAAAAACGTAACGACTCAACAAACATAAAGTCAAATACTATGAAAACGAGGATCTCACAATTTACAAAGAAAAACGTCTCAGCACAAAAACGTAAGTGGAAAAATGAAATTGTCAACAACACACATAAAAAGGCATCAAAATGACAACACTAAACACTTATTTATCTATAATTACGCTGAACGTAAATGGACTAAATGCACCAATAAAGAGACAGAGAGTCTCAGACTGGATAAAGAAACACGATCCGTCTATATGCTGCCTACCTACAAGAGACACACCTTAGACTTAGAGACACAAACAAACTAAAACTCAAAGCATGGAAAAAAATATATCAAGCAAACAATAAGCAAAAAAGAAGAGGAGTAGCAATATTAATTTCTGACAAAATAGACTTTAAACTTAAATCCACTACAAAGGATAGAGAAGGACACTACATAATGATAAAAGGGACAATTGATCAGGAAGATATAACCATATTAAATATTTATGCACCCAATGACAGGGCTGCAACATACATAAATCAAATTTTAACAGAACTGAAAAGTGAGAGAGACACCTTCACAATTATAGTAGGAGACTTCGACACACCACTTTCGGAGAAGGACAGGACATCCACTAAGAAGCTCAATAGAGACACGGAAGACCTAATTACAACAATCAACCAATTTGACCTCATTGACTTATACAGAACTCTCCACCCAACTGCTGCAAAGTATACTTTTTTTTCTAGCGCACATGGAACATTCTCTAGAATAGACCACATATTAAGTCATAAAACAAACCTTTGCAGAATCCAAAACATCGAAATAATACAAAGCATATTCTCAGACCACAAGGCAATAAAACTAGAAATTAATAACAGAAAAACTAGGGAAAAGAAAACAAATACTTGGAAACTGAACAATACCCTCCTGAAAAAAGACTGGGTTATAGAAGACATCAAGGAGGGAATAAGGAAATTCATAGAATGCAACGAGAATGAAAATACTTCCTATCAAAACCCCTGGGACACAGCAAAAGCAGTGCTCAGAGGCCAATTTATATCAATAAATGCACACATACAAAAAGAAGAAAGAGCCCAAATCAGAGAACTGTCCCTACAACTTGAACAAATAGAAAGTGAGCAACAAAAGAATCCATCAGGCACCAAAAGCAAAGAAATAATAAAAATTAGAGCTGAACTAAATGAATTAGAGAACAGAAAAACAATTGAAAGAATTAACAAAGCCAAAAGCTGGTTCTTTGAAAAAATTAACAAAATTGACAAACCATTGGCCAGACTGAGTAAAGAAATACAGGAAAGGAAACAAATAACCGGAATAAGAAATGAGAAGGACCACATCATAACAGAACCAAATGAAATTAAAAGAATCATTTCAGATTACTATGAAAAATTGTACTCTAACAAATTTGCAAACCTAGAAGAAATGGATGAAATCCTGGAAAAACACTACCTACCTAAACTAACACATTCAGAAGTAGAACAACTAAATAGACCCATAACAAAAAAAAGAGATTGAAACGGTAATCAAAAAACTCCCAAGAAAAAAAAGCCCTGGCCCGGACGGCTTCACTGCAGAGTTCTACCAAACTTTCAGAGAAGAGTTAACACCACTAATACTAAAGGTACTTCAAAGCATAGAAAATGACGGAATACTACCCAACTCATTCTATGAAGCCACCATTTCCCTGATAGCAAAACCAGGTAAAGACATCACAAAAAAAGAAAATTACAGACCTATATCCCTCATGAACATAGATGCAAAAATCCTCAGCAAAATTCTAGCCAATACAATTCAACAACATATAAAAAAAATAATCCACCACGACCAAGTGGGATTTATACCAGGTATGCAAGGCTGGTTTAATATTAGAAAAACCATTAATGTAATCCACCATATAAATGAAACAAAAGACAAAAACCACATGATCTTATCAATTGATGCAGAAAAGGCATTTGACAAAGTCCAACACCCATTTATGATAAAAACTCTCACCGAAATAGGAATTGAAGGAAAATTCCTCAACATAATAAAGGGCATCTATACAAAGCCAACAGACAACATCACTCTAAATGGAGAGAACCTGAAAGCATTTCTCTTGAGAATGGGAACCAGACAAGGATGCCCTTTATCACAGATCTTATTCAACATTGTGCTAGAAGTCCTAGCCAGAGCAATTAGGCTAGACAAAGAAATAAAGGGCATCCGGATTGGCAAAGAGGAAGTAAAATTATCTCTATTTGCAGATGACATGATCTTATACACAGAAAACCCCAACGAATCCTCCAGAAAACTACTGAAACTAATAGAAGAGTTTGGCAGAGTCTCAGGTTATAAGATAAACATACAAAAATCACTTGGATTCCTCTACATCAACAAAAAGAACATCGAAGAGGAAATAACCAAATCAATACCATTCACAGTAGCCTCCAAGAAGATAAAATACTTAGGAATAAATCTTACCAAGGATGTAAAAGACCTATACAAAGAAAACTACAAAGCTCTACTACAAGAAATTAAAAAGGACATACTTAAGTGGAAAAACATATCTTGCTCATGGATAGGAAGACTTAACATAGTAAAAATGTCTATTCTACCAAAAGCCATCTATACATACAATGCACTTCCGATCCAAATTCCAATGTCATTTTTTAAGATGGTAGAGAAACAAATCACCAACTTCATACGGAAGGGAAAGAAGCTTCGGATAAGCAAAGCATTACCGAAAAAGAAGAAGAAAGTGGGAGGCCTCACTCTACCTGATTTCAGAACCTATTATACAGCCACAGTAGTCAAAACAGCCTGGTACTCGTACAACAACAGACACATAGACCAGTGGAACAGAATTGAGAACCCAGATATAAATCCGTCTACGTATGAGCAGCTGATATTTGACAAAGGCCCAGTGTCAATTAATTGGAGAAAAGATAGTCTTCTTAACAAATGGTGCTGGCGTAACTGGATATCCATTTGGAAAAAAATGAAACAGGACCCATACCTCACACCATGCACAAAAACTAACTCCAAGTGGATCAAAGACCTGAACATAAAGACTAAAACGATAAAGATCATGGAAGAAAAAATAGGGACAACCTTAGGAGCCCTAATACAAGGCATAAATAGAATAGAAAACATTACCAAAAATGCCGAAGAGAAACCAGATAACTGGGAGCTCCAAAAATCAAACACCTATGCTCATCTAAAGACTTCACCAAAAGAGTTTAAAAGACCACCTACAGATTGGGAAAGAATTTTCAGCTATGACATCTCCGACCAGCGCCCGATCTCTAAAATCTATATGATTCTGTCAAAACTCAACCACAAAAAGACAAAACAACCCAATCAAGAAGTGGGCAAAGGATATGAAGACACACTTCACTAAAGAAGATATTCAGGCAGCTAACAGATACATGAGAAAATGCTCTCGATCATTAGCCATTAGAGAAGTGCAAATTAAAACTACGATGAGATTCCATCTCACTCCAACAAGGCTGGCATTAATCCAAAAAACACAAAATAATAAATGTTGGAGAGGCTGCGGAGAGACTGGAACTCTTATACTCTGCTGGTGGCAATGTAAAATGGTACAACCACTTTGGAAATCTATCTGGCGTTATCTTAAACAGTTAGAAATCCCACTCCTCAGAATATACCCTAGAGAAATAAGAGCCTTCACACAAACAGATATATGCACACCCATGTTTATTGCAGCATTGTTTACAGTAGCAAAAAGCTGGAAGCAACCAAGGTGCCCATCAACGGATGAATGGTTAAATAAATTGTGGTATATTCACACAATGGAATACTACGCATCGATAAAGAACAGTGACGAATCTGTGAAACATTTCATAACATGGAGGAACCTGGAAGGCATTACGCTGAGCGAAATCAGTCAGAGGCAAAAGGACAAATATTGTATAAGACCACTATTATAAGATCTTGAGAAATAGTATAAACTGAGAAAAACACATACTTTTGTGGTTACGAGGAGGGGAGGGAGGGAGGGTGGGAGAGGGTTTTTTACTGATTAGTTAGTAGATAAGAACTACTTTAGGTGAAGGAAAGGACAATACTCAGTACACAGAAGGTCAGCTCAAATGGACTGGACCAAAAGCAAAAAAGTTTCCGGGATAAACTGAATGCTTCAAAAGTCAGTGAAGCAAGGGCGGAGGTTTGGGGACTATGGCTTAAGGGGACTTCTAAGTCCATTGGCAAAATAATACTATTATGAAAACATTCTGCATCCTACTTTGAAATGTGGCGTCTGGGGTCTTAAATGCTAACAAGCGGCCATCTAAGATGCATCAATTGGTCTCAACCCACCTGGAGCAAAGGAGAATGAAGAACACCAAGGTCACACGATAACTATGAGCCCAAGAGACAGAAAGGGCCACATGAACCAGAGACTTACATCATCCTGAGACCAGAAGAACTAGATGGTGTCTGGCCACAACTGATGACTGCCCTGACAGGGAGCACAACAGAGAACCCCTGAGGGAGCAGGAGATCAGTGGGATACAGACCCCAAATTCTCATAAAAAGACCAGACTTAATGGTCTGACTGAGACTAGAGGAATCCCAGCGGTCATGGTCCCCAAACCTTCTGTTGGCCCAGGACAGGAACCATTCCCCAAGACAACTCATCAGACATGGAAGGGACTGGACAATGGGTTGGAGAGAGATGTTGATGAAGAGTGAGCTACTTGTATCAGGTCGACACTTGAGACTATGTTGGCATCTCCTGTCTGGAGGGGAGATGAGAGGTTAGAGAGGGTTAGAAACTGGCAAAATTGTTACGAAAGGAGAGACCAGAAGGGCTGACTCATTACGGGGAGAGTAAGTGGGAGTATGGAGTAAGGTGTATATAAGCTTATACGTGACAGACTGACTTGATTTGTAAATGTTCACTTAAAGCTCAATAAAAATTATTTAAAAAAAAAAAAAAAAAGAGTATGGACCCCGGACACTCTTCTAATTCAATACTGAAGTCACTCCTGAGGTTCCCCCTTCAGCCAAAGATTAGACAGGCCCATAAAACAAACAATAATGCACGTAGCTCAACCGTGTATACCAGACTAAACAGGCCCACCAGCCCAGGGGCAAGATGGAGAAGGCAAGAGGGCACAGGAAAGCTGGACACATGGAAATGGGGAACCCAAGGTCAAAAAGGGGAGAGTGCCGACATGTCGCAGGGCTGGCAACCAATGTCACAAAATAATATGTGTATTAATTGTTTAATGAGAAACTAATTTGTTCTGTAAACCTTCATCTAAAGCACAATAAAAACAAATAAATAAAAAAAATATTTTTACTTATCAGGACACAGCACACTTTTGTTCTCACTAAAAAATATATGTGTGTGTATATATATAATATATATGTATATGTATATGTATATAAACCCTGGTGGCGTAGCAGTTAAGAATTCATTTGCTAACCCAAAGTTCAGGGTCGTAAGTCTGAATCCACTAGGCCCTCCTGGGAAACCCTATGGGGCAGTTCTACTCTGTCCTACAAGGTTGCTGTGAGTCAGAATTGACTTGTCGGCAACGGTTTGGTTTTGTTTTCATTTTGTATGTATATCTGTGTGTGTGTTTTAGAAAAGGTAAATATGCTCAATTTTTTGACAATATTGGTTTAGTTCTAAATTCAGATTATTCCAGTACTTGAAAAAGAACTTGAACAACATGCACAGATACCAAATGGAAAAAGCGCTTTATGGACTTTGCCTAACAAGTTGTGATAGTCATTTTTCAGCCTTATCCACCAGGTATGCAAAGCTCCTTGTAGAAATTCAGCTAACAATTTCCATTTTTCCTAATGTCAATCAGTTATTGTTGCAAAATAATTGGAAGGTTCTACATTTTCATATTGTTAACAAATTACCTTATTTTAGTTTTTTAGGAGGACCGAACACCCTGTTTCCAAGCGTTTAAAGCATAGAAATGATGTCAATAGGTGGCCCACTTGCATAATATTCTGCCTCAAAATCAGCTAACACTAGAGACACTTACACTACCCATTGTCAGTATACTTTCTCCAAAGTACGAGTTTAATTTTTTTATTGTGTTGTAAGTGAAAGTTTACAGCTCTAGTTGCTCATATGAAAATTTACAAACACGTTGTTATGTGGCCCTAGTTGGTCTCTCTATAATGACAGCACACTCACCGTTTCCATCCCAGATTTCCCTCACCCATCAACCAGCTCCTCTCCCTTTCTGCCTTCTCATCTTGCCTCGGGACTGCATGAGTTTATTTTGAAAAGCTGTTACACTCTCTCGCTCTCTTTCATTTTGTTAGAACATAACCTTTGCCCTGAAAAGACAAATATATTTTTTCAAATATCCTTTAGGTGCATTACTGACATTGTTTTCATCATAGAAAAGGTTAGCAAGTTTGGAACATTATTTATTTATAAAAGAAAAATGACACATTAAACTTGGTAACTCTTTTAAGTACATTGCCACAGGGAAGCTCCTTTTCCCCCCAGGTTGGTCATTTATTGTACAGATGGAGAACCACATGATGAGTTGACACGAGCTTCTCCAGGAATGAGAACGTACTAGTTGAGTGTCAGACAGTTTAGAATATGTTCCTTTCACAGTTGGAGATTTTTCAGACCTTAAGTTGAAGTACAGGACAAGCAAAGCAATGCCTAGCATATAGCCAGTGAAATGCAATTGCGCATCAGTTTCTGGAGCCTCCACGATTTTCAAACTTGTGAAACCCACGAATTCCGCATCCTGTGTCCTTCAACATATGCAGCCACCCTTGGCCCCAGAGAAACTCTTTGAACCTCATGTACTGTGATTGTGGAACACGTTTTCTTTCTCACCCATTTATTCTACTTCTAGGTAGGGAGGTCTAATTGGCATTTCTCCCCTTTTGTTAAAATACATGTAAAACAAAAAGCCCCCATTGATAATACACAGTTCATCTCAGAGAATACAGAAAATGTACATATTGTTCCTATTAGAGTGACTGACCCAGTGGTGTGCTGTTAAATGTTTAACAACCAGCTCCGTGTAAAGAAAAAAAGGTATTGATTTGCGGTGCCTGCTAATTCTCATGGTGTAAATACTCCCACCACGGTGAATTTCAAGCTACCAACGTGATGTCATGATCACAGAGCTGGGGAGAGACGCACAGCACCACAGCAATACAGCCCATATCCATCACCAAGATACAATAGATGGAAGTAATCTCAAGAGCAGACGTAACAGTAAAATGCAGTGAATCATAACTGGAAGTGATGCATTTTGAGGGCTGATTAACCTTTGCTTTTAATACAATTCATTAAATTATGAGTTTACATATGTGATTTTTCAATAATGTTTGTTTACCAAGGAGTCCCTGGGTAGTGCAAACTGTTAACAAACTCAACTCCTAACCAAAAGGTTAGAAGTACCAGGCTACCCAGAGGTGCCTCTCAAGAAAGGCCTGGCAATCTACTTCCAAAATGTCAGCGACTGAAAACCCTGTGGAGCACAGTTCTACTCTGACACACGTGGGGTCACCATGAGTTGGAGTCAACCCGGCTGGCAACTGGCAACTGGTGTTTATCAACAGACTCACGAAATTCCTGGAAAGTTAATAATATACACTTGAGAGCCAGTACAAGCCAACTCCAGCAGCACTTTGATCTTACCGTGCTAAAGGAACAAGGCCTTGGGGAGGACCTTGAGTTAAAGCTCTTTTCCATTCACTTAACGCTGACGGGCACCACACACAATAGCTTCTTCCTGATTCTTGGTTTTTTCTCTTACCTGGCTGAGCCAGAGCAGTAATGATAGAAGAAAGTAATCTTGTCACAAAATTTTTTGATATATATCCTTTTGGATTTTTTTCATGTATTCGTAGGCATGAGTGTGTGTATGTGTCTAAAGAAAAACCAAACCAAATGCGTTGCTGTCAAGTCGATTCTGACTCATAGCGACTCTATAGTACAGAATAGAACTGCCCCATACAGTTTCCAAAGAGCGCCTGGTGAATTCGAACTGCCAAACTTTTGGTTAGCAGCCATAGCTCTTAACCCCTAGGTCACCAGGGTTTCCATATGTGTCTAAGGGTACATATGTGTATGACTGTATAATAAATGATATGAGACATTAAAGATTTTTGAACAATTGAAGATATAGGGAAAGGACCCGACTGAGCTTGGACCAAGGTAATCTAAATGGACTGTATTGGTGTTGCACACTTTGTGGTTTTTAGGGCTGGATGATATAAATGCCCTGGAGTCAGCCTATTGTGTGATTATCTCTATAGATAACAGGTGAGACTGCAATTAAAGAGCTGGGACTTACATCCTTTTGTGCTGTGCTAGCATTACAGTAGAGTTTAAGTTTCTGCATGCAGAATTACTGGATCCGACTTTAGGTTTATTCATCTATTTAGTCAGTTAGTTGGCAACTTGCGCACCAAAAATGGTTCACTGTTTACCTTCTCATCAACAATATATAAAAGTCCCTCTTTTTCACATCTACAGCAATACACCGTAATATTATTCTTATCATTGTTTTTAAAACCTTTGCCAAACTTAGCAAGTGAAAAATATTGTTAGATATGCATTCTTTAATTATGAGGGAGGTTGAAGGTCATTTCATATCTTTGTTGGTGATTTGTATTTCTTTTTTTGAAAAGTGCTTGTTCATGCTCTTTTATATTGGCTTGTTTATCTCTTTATTGACTTGAAAGAGCTCTTTACACTTCTAGAATATTACAGTTTTGTCTATTATATACAGCAACCCCTCCCCCTCCAGTTTGGCATTTGCATTTTTATTTTGTCTTGTTGTTGTTGTCATCATTTGCCATAAAGAAATTTCCATTTATGGAGTTAAATATATGAATATTTTCTGTTATGGTTTTTCTGCTTTGTCTCAAATTATAAAAATATTCATCTATGTTTTCTTCTATTATTCTTATTGTTTAATTTTTTAATTTGTCTTTAATCCACAATTCATTATTAACAATACATGAAGTAGAGATTTATTTTTTCCTAAAATATCAATTAATTATCCTAAGACTATCCTTTTATTTTAATAATTCACACTTGCCGTATTTAAGACTTACTTTTATAATACCCTAAAGCAAACAAAGAAACAAAAAAAAACAAGCACGCTGCGGTCGAGTCGATTCTGACTCAAAGCGACCCCATAGGACGGGGTAGAATTGCACCACAGAGTTACAGAGTTTCCAAGGAGTGCTTAGTGGATTCAAACTGCTGACCTTTTGGTTAGCAGCTATAGCTCCTAACCATCATGCCACCAGGGTTTCCTATAATATGCTATGTTTATATAAGTAGGTGAAGATACAGACTTGTTATTCTGTTCTATCGATCTGTCTTTTTATCCCTTCGCTAGTATCACAGCCTCCTCATTAGGGACATTTTATTGCACAATTCATCACCCACTACCTTTGTTTGTCTTATGTCTTTTTGCTATTCTCATTTGTTTACTCACCCAAATAGCTTTCGAATCACTTAGTCAACTGCCTTTGAAAATATGTAAAGATATTCAGACATTGCAATATGGGACTGGTATAGGAATATACACACTAATTGAATAGAATAGGAAGTCTAGAACTGGACCCAAGTTATACATGGGAACTTGGTTTGTGGGGAGGAGAACATTTCAAATCAGTAGGAAAAGGATGGATTATTCAATAAGCAATCTTAAAACAATCACTTATAGATTTGGAAGAAAATGTAAGTTAGCTCTCAATCTCACACCATAATAACCTCACACAGGTGAATTAAATGCACGAGAAGAAAATATAGGATGATGCATTTAAGATTGTGGGTTGAGGAGGAATTTCTCAGTGTGATACAAATCAGAGGCCATAAGAGGAAAATTTGACAGATTCTGTTTCATAAAGTTAAAAGCTTTGTCATAACCACAACAACCAAAAAAAGAGAGAAAGAAAAATAGATGAGGGGAAAATAGCTGTAATATGGTTAACAGACAAAGGGTAAGATATATTATGGAGTTCCTATAAATTAATAGTAAAAAAAAGAAACACAATTTTAAAATGATCAAAGGATATAAATAGTCGAATCATGAGAGAAGAAACACAAATGGCCATGAAAACTGTGAAAAGAAGCTCCATTTTGCTAGTGATCAAGAAATTGTACAACTAAACACCAACGGGAAACAATATTTGCTTATGAGATGGGCAAAATTTTAAAAAGATTGATAGCACCCAATGTTGAAGACAGTATGAAAAAATAGCCTTTCTTGAGGAATTGTAAATAGGAGCAAGGTTTTTGGAGACTAACCTGATGGCATCTATCCAGATGTTAACTGTATATACCCTATGACCAGCAAGAACACTCTTTGGAACCGATCCTACAGAAATGCTAGCTTAAAAAAAAAAAAAAAAAAAGCTTAAGTGTGTAAAAATATATGTATAACAATGTTTATTTTAGCTAAGGCACTGGAAATAGCCCAAATATTCTTTAACAGGCAGATGGATAAATGGATGATGGTGCAACCCTCCTTCAAATATTTACCCTGGTTAAGAGGAAAGTTGTGTATTAATAGCTTGGAAAGATATCCAAAACATGTTGATAAGTGAAAAAAAATTGAAGCACAGAATAGAAAAATGATCCACTTATGTAAAAAAAAAAAAAAGTTTGTGTGTGTCTCTGTGCAGGTGTGTGAGAGTATAATCCAAACTATAAAGAGTGATTACTTCTGAAGGAAATATTTTATGACACATTTCTGATTTTTTTAATATAATGAGCTTTTGAAATTAAATGTTTTTCTTAAAAGAACGATTTGGCAAATTCTGACAAAAATGTTAATAATTTGGAACTTACACTATATTTCTAGACTGGTTTGAGAATAATTGACATCTTTTCAATATTGATTTCTAAACTACAAATACAGAATGTCTCTCCATTTATTTAAGTCTTCTCTGTCTCTCAGTAAAGTTTGAAATTTTCCTTATGCTGGTCTTTTTAAATTGGCTACTTGGTAATACATAATTCTAGTTGCCATCGTAAGTAGGGAAACCCTGGAGGTGAAGTGGCTAAGTGCTACGGCTGCTAACCAAAGGGTTGGCTATTCAAATCCACCAGGTGCTCCATTGAAACTCTATGGGGCAGTTTTTCTCTGTCCTATAGAGTCGCTATGAGTCGGAATCAACTCGACAGCAGTGGGTTTTTTTTTTTTTTTTTTATGGTAAGTAGAATGTTTTTTGTGTTTTGTGTTTTCCCATTATATTTTCAAAGTGGCTATGATACGATATACAAAAAGCTGTTGCTTCTCATGTATTATGTAAGGGGACTTCTTATTGAAAGATATCCTTTGGTTTTTAAACAGTGGGTAGCAGGGAAGTTACGTGTGCAGGCTCCAGAATCAGGTCACTCAGATTGGAATCCTGGCTCTACCACTCACCACTCACCTCCTACTCAACACTTCTGGAACTTAGTTTCCACATCTGCAAAATAGAAGCAATGATAAATGTACCTCCTGGGGTTCCTGTGCCCTCACGTGTCTGTCACTTCGTCATACTGTGTGGGCTTGTGTGTTCCTGGGATGCTGGAAATATGCCACTGGTATTCAAATACCAGCAGGGTCGCGCACGGGGGACAGGTTTCAACTGACTTCCCAGACTAAGACAGACTAGGAAGAAGGGCCTGGCAGTCTACTTCTGAAAAGAATTAGCCAGTGAAAACCTTATGAATAGCAGCAGAACATTATCTGCTACAGTGCCGGAAGATGAGACCTTCACGTTGGAAGACACTCAAAATACGACTGGGGAAGAACTGCCTCCTCAAAGTAAAGTTGACATAGATGGAGTCAAGCTTTTGGGACCTTCGTATGCTGATGTGGCACACCTCAAAATGAGAGGAAACAGCTGCAAACATCCATTAATAATCAGAACATGGAATGTACAAAGCATGAATCTAAGAAAATTTGAAACAGTCAAAAATGAAATGGAACGCATAAAGATCAATATCCTAGATATTAGTGAGGTGAAATGGACTGGTATTGGTCATTTTGAATTGGACATTCATATGGTCTACTACCCTGGGAAAGACAACTTGAAGAGGGATGACATTGCATTCGATGTCAAAAAGAACATTTCAAGATCTATCCTGAAGTACAACACTGTCAGTGATAGGATAATATCCACAGGCCTAAAAGGGAGACCAGATAATACGACTATTATTAAAATCCGAACCAACCACTAAGGCCAAAGATGAAGAAATTTAAGATTTTTCACCAACTTCTTCAGTCTGAAATTGATCGAACATGCAAACAGGATGCACTGATAACTACTGGTGGCTGGAATGTGAAAGCTGGAAACAGAAGAAGGATCAGTAGTTGGAAAATATGGCCTTGGTAATAAAATCATGCCAGAGGTCCCATGATTGAATATTGCAAGACCAATGACTTCTTCATTGCAAATGCCTTTTTTTCACCAACATAAATGTTGACTATACACATGGACCTTGCCAGACGGAATACACAGGAATAAACTGACTATGTCTGTGCAAAGAGATGATGGAAAAGCTCAATATCATCAGTCAGAACAAGGCCAGGGCTGACTGCAGATCAGACCATCAATTATTCACATGGAAGTTCAAGTTGAAATTGAGGAAAATTAGAACAAGTCCACAAGAGCCAAAGTACAACCTTCGGTATATTCCATCTGAATTTAGAGACCATCTCGAGAATAGATTTGGTTCAATGAACACTAATAACCAAAGACCAGACAAGATGTAGAATGACATCAAGGACATCATACATTAAGAAAGAAGAGGTCATTGACAAGGCAGGAGAGAAAGAAAAGACCTAAATGGATGTCGGAAGAGACTCTGAACTTGCTCTTGAACATCGAGTAGCTACAGCAAAAGGATAAAAAAATGATATAGTAAAAGAGCTGAACAGAAGATTTCAAAGGGCGGCTTGCAAGGACAAAGAAAAGTATTATGACAATATGTGCAAAGACGTGGAGATAGAAAACCAAAAGGGAAGAACATGCTCAGCATTTCTCAAGCTGAAAGAACTGACAAAAAAATTCAAGCCTCGAGTTGTAATACTGAAGGATTCTATGGGGAAAATATTAAACGTCACAGGATGCACCAAAAGATGATGAAAGGAATATACAGAGACACTATACCAAAAAGAACTGGTCGATGTCCAACCATTTCAGGAGGTAACCTATGATCAGGAACCAACGGTACTGAAGGAAGAAGTCCAAGCTCACTGAAGACACTGGCAAAAAACAAGGCCCCAGGAATTGACGGAGTACCAGTTGAGATGTTTCAACAAACAGATGCAACGCTGTAAGTGCTCGCTTATCTACGCCAAGAAATTTGGAAGACAGCTACCTGGCAGCCGACTAGAAGAGATCCATATTTATGCCTGTTCCCAAGAAAGGTGATCCAACCAAATGCACAAATTGTCAAACAATATCATTAATATCACATGCAAGAAAAATTTTGTTGAAGATCATTTTGAATGCTAAAGCAGCTGCAGCATTATATCAATAGGGAACCACCAGAAACTCAAGACGGATTTAGAAGAGGACATGGAACCAGGGATATCATCGCTGATGTCAGATGGATCCTGGCTGAAAGCAGAGAACACCAGAAGGATGTTTACTTGTGTTTTATTGATTGTGCTAAGGCATTCAACTGTGTGGAACAAAACAAATTATGGATAACATTGCAGAGAATAGGTATTCCAGAACACTTAATTGTGCTCATGAGGAATCTGTACATGGATCAGGAGGCCGTCACTCAAACAGAACAAGGGGATATTGCATGGTTTAAAGTTAGGAAAGGTGTGCATCAGGGTTGTATCCTTTCACCATACCTATTCAATCTGTATGCTAAGCAAATAACCCGAGAAGATGGACTATATGAAGAAGGACAGGGCATCATGATCGGAGGAAGACTCATTAACAACCTGCATTATGCAGATGACACAACCTTGCTTGTTGAAAGTGAAGATGACTTGAAGCACTTATTGATGAAGATCAAAGATCACTAGCCTCAGTAGGGATTACACCTCAACATAAAGGAAACAAAAATCCTCACAACTTGACCAACAAGGAACATCACTGTAAATGGGGAAAAGATTGAGGTTGTCAAGGATTTCATTTTATTTGCATCCACAATCAACATCCATGGAAGCAACAGTCAAAAAATCAAAAGATGCATTGCATTGGGTAAAACTGCTGCAAAAGATCTCTTTAAAGTGTCAAAAAGGCAAGACGTCACTTTGAGGACTAAGGTGCACCTGACCCAAGCCATGGTGTGTTCAATTGCCTCATATGCACACAAAATCTGGACAATGAATAATGAAGCCTGAAGAAGAATTGATGCCTTTGAATTGTGGTGTTGGTGAAGAATACTGAATATACCGTGAACTGCCAAAAGAATGAACAAATCTGTCTTGGATGAAGTACAACCAGAATGCTCCTTGGAAGCAAGGATGGTGAGACTGGGTCTCATATACCTTGGACATGTTATCAGGAGGAATCAGTCCCTGGAGAAGGACATCATGCTTGGTAAAGTAGAGGATCAGCAAAAAAGAGGAAGACCCTCAAAGAGATGGATTGACACAATGCCTGAAACAATGGACCCAAGCATAGCAACGATTGTGAGGATGGTGCAGGACTTGGCAGTCTTTTGTTCTGTTGTGCACAGGGTCGCTATGAATTAGAACTGCCTCAATGGCACCTAACAACGACAGGGTTCTTGTGAGGATTAAATGAGATAATAACGTGTGAAGCACTGAGAAGATGGCTTGGCAAGAAGGAAGTACATGGCATATTTGAGATTTTTTTTTATAATATAGCCTTGTGGTTTGTCATGTAGTTTATCGCACCTGTCAATAGTAATAATTTTATATTATTTCTTGACAATATTGACATACTTTTTCTCTGTTTCTAACTAAGATTATTGATTTCTTCTCCTTTTCAATTGAATTGGCCAAAATTTTGAACAGTATTAAATAATAATTGTGTTACTGGCCTTCCTGGTTTTACTAGATAAGGCTTCAACCTTGGTGAAGGTATGACGATGATCAGCCATTTGACAAAGATATTTTTGGAGGGGGGCCCAAGATGTCAGAGTAGTCAGGCGCTTCCAGTGAACCCTCTTACAACAAAGACCTCCCCGAAAATCAAGTGAAACGATTGCATTTATGACAAGCTAAAAGCCGTGACCATGAAAGGCAAAGTTAGAAAATGGACTGAGTGGCAGGGGGAGGGAGAGATGGTCCAGAAGTGGACAGGGGTTTCTGGACCCGAATCACTAGGAACCCTCAAGCTGCAGTGGGCTGATCGTAGTGTTTGGCCGCAGTATCCTCAGGGAGAAACAGCCAGCCGCACAGCCTACTGACACCTCCAGAACCAGAGAAGAGCGGCGGTCTTGCAAAAGCTAAGTGCTTGCATATATTTTACTGCACCCCCAGCCTGCAAGCCAGCTTCAGTGGCTGCCGATTTCCCTGGGCCTGAGATAGGTCCTGTTGTATGTCCTGACCCATTCTCCTGGCCTTGGAGAAGGAATAAATTCACAGCTAAGGAAAAGATAATCTGCCAGCTCCACTAACCTGTGGAGCTCAGGACAGAAGCAGCTCCTGTCCAGGCATAAATGATCCGTGGATTTTGAATACCTTTCCCCCTCCATGGACATGTGTGGCCTATTTCAGGAGAATAGGACCTTGTTGGCAAACTACAACTGTTTCAGCTGTGCGGTGGAGAAGTGGGCGTTTGATGTTTGACATTGCTTTCTCTATTAAACAGGGTCCTTTTTCACCTACGCACATCAGGGACCTAAGGACTGGTGGCTCCACTCAGGTCACCCAGCCAACCGCAACAGAGGTCGAAGGATAACTGGTACCTCCCAGTCCTTAAAACCAAAAGGATTGAGTGCCCAAGGTCCATCTGCAGGACCCATCCCACTATGCGCTCAAGGGAACAGGGATGCTCTTTCCTCACAGACACTCAGGGGATGGATGTCAGCCCCCTGCATTGTTCAGAACATGACCCCCTGCTGCAACAAGATACTGGTACCTACACTAATCACCCCTGCCCCTCTAAGACTGTAGGACAGAGCCTGTACTACACACTTGATGACCAACTACCTGGACACCTGAGCTGAATTCATACAGGAAAAGTGAATGGGCTCCTAGGCTTATATACCTGATAACAGCACTAGCCATCTGGTGACATGATGTTAGAGCTTCAAAGGTGGAAATAATCAAGCTAGCTCACTCACACAACCTATATGGATATATCAAAACAAAACAAAGTGAGAAGCTAGGATATAGTCAGCAAACATAAAATGAACTAATACCATACTTACAGAGGGCACAGAGACAACAGTCAATATCAAATCACATAAAGAAGCAGATGATGATCGATTCAACAAGCTCTAAAAACAAAGAATCAACTGATATTCTGGATGAACGTGCCTTCCTGGAATTACCGGATGCAGAATACAAAAGATTAATAGACAGAATGCTTCAAGACCACAGGAGCGAGATCAGGAAGGAGATCAGGCAATATGCAGAAAAGCCAAGGAACACACAGATAAAGCAGTTGAAGAAATTAAAAAAGTTATTCAAGAACATAACAAAAAATTTAATAAGCTGCAAGGATCCATAGAGATTTCAGTGCAAAATTCAAAAGATTAACAACAAAATTACAGAAGTAGACAACTCAATAGAAAGTCAGAGGAGCAGAATTGAGCAAATGGAAGGCAGAACTGGTGAGACAGAAGATAAAACACTTGGCATCAATATATTTGAAGACAAATCAGATAAAAGAATTAAAAAAATGAAGAAATCCTATGAATCATGTGGGACTCTCTCAAGAGAAATAACCCACGAGTGATTGGAGTACCAGAACAGGGAGGGATAACAGAAAATACAGAGAGAATTGTTGAAGATTTGTTGGCAGAAAACTTCCCTGATATCGTGAAAGATGAGACGATATCTATCCAAGATGCTCATCGAACTCCACATAATGTAGATTTCAAAAGAAAGATAAAGACATAATTTTAACAGCCAAAACCAAAACCAAAGATAAAGAGAGAATTTTAAGAGCAGTTAGGGATGAACAAAAAGTCACCTACAAAGGAGAGTCAGTAACAATGAGCTCAGACTACTCGGCAGAAACCACGGAGGGAAGAAGGCAATGGGATCACTTATATAAAAAATTGAAGGAAAAAAATTGCCAGCCAAAAATCATATATCCAGCAAGACCATATCTCAAATATGAAGGTGAAATTAGGACATTTCCAGATAAACAGAAGTTTAGGGAATTCGTAAAAACCAAACCAACACTAAAAGAAATACTAAAGGGAGTTCTTTAGTTAGAAAATCAATAATATCAGGTATTGACCCAAAACTAGAACACTGGGCAGAGCAATAAGAAGTCACCCCAGACAGGGAAATCAAGATAAAAAAATACTCAAAACGGTAACAATGGGAGGCAGAGCCAAGATGGTGGAATAGACAAACGCTTCCATCGAGCCCTCTTTACAACAAAGACCCCCGAAAATAAGTGAAACGAGTATATTTGTGAAAAGCTGGGAGCCCTGAGCTTCAAAGGCAAGCTTAGACAATGATCTGAGGGGCAGGGGGAGGAAGAGACCGTTCAGAAGCGGAGAGGAGTTACCAGACCTGAATCGTGGGGAGCACTCAGGCACCATTCCCGGAGCGGTGGTGGCGGTGGACTGGTACCAACATTCAGCCGCAGTTTCCTAAGGGAGAAACAGCCAGCCACACAGCCTACTCACACCTCCGGAACCTGAAAAGAACAGCACTCTTGGCAGAAGCTAAGTACTTGTGTATATTTTACCGCACGCCCCCCAGCCCCAAGCTGGCTTCAGCTGCTGAATTCCCTGGGCCTGAGATAGGCCCTGTTGAGCACCTAGAGCCATCCTCCTGGCCTTGGGGAAGGAAAAAATTTGCAACGGGGGGAAAAGATAATTTGCTAGCTCCACTAACCAGGGGAGCTCAGGACAGAAGCGGCTCCTGTCCAGGCATAAACCATCCATGGGCTTTCAGCACCCTTCCCTTCTGCATGGACCTGTGTGGGCCTATTTTGGGGGAATAGGCTGTTGTTGGCAGAATCCAACCATTTCAGCTGTGTGGTGGAGAGGTGAGTGTTTGATGTTCGACATTGCTTTGCCTATTAAACAAGGTCCTCACCTACCCACATCAGGGACCTAAGAACTGGTAGCTCCACTCAGGTCACCAAGTCACCCACGACAGGGGTCTAAAGATTACTGGTACCTCCCAGTCCTTACAAACAAAAACATTGGATGCCCATAGTCCATCTGCAGAACCCACCCACCTGCACGCTCTAGGGACCAGGGACGCACTTTCCTCAGAGACACTCGGGGGTTGGTTCTCAGTCCTCTGCTTTGTTCAGAGTGTGACCCCCTGCTGCAATCAGATACCAGTATATACGCCAATATCCCCTGCCCCTCTAAGACTGTAGGACAGAGCCTGTACCACACACTTGATGATCAGCTACCTCGACACCTGAGCTGAATTCATACAAGAAAACTGAATGGACTCCTAGACTGATATACCAGATAACAGCTCTAGCCATCTGCGGACAGGACGTCAGAGCTCCAAAGGTGAAAATAATCAAGCTAGCTCACTCAAGCAACTCATAGGGGTATACCAAAACAAAACAAAGCAAGAAGCTATGACACAGTAAGCAAGCATTAATTAATATGATAACTTATAGATGGCTCGGAGAAAACAGTCAATATCAAGTCACATAAAGAAACAGACCATGATCACCTCATAAAGCTCTCAAAACAAAGATCCAGGGATCTTCTAGATGCAAGTGCATTCCTGGAATTACCAGAGCCAGAATACAAAAGTTTAATATACAGAACCCTTGAAGACATCAAGAAGGAAATGAGGCAACCCCCAGAACAAGCCAGGGAACACACAGATAAAGCAGCTTGAGAAACTAGAAAGATTATTCAGGACCATAACGAAAAGTTTAATAAGCTGGAAAAATCCATAGGCAGACAGCAATCAGAAATTCAGAAGATTAACAATAAAATTACAGAAGTAGACAACTCAATAGAAAGTCAGAGGAGCAGAATTGAGCAAGTAGAAGCTAGAATTTTTGAACTTGAAGATAAATCACTTGGCCCTAATATATTTGAAGACAAATCAGATAAAAGAATTTTAAAAAATGAAGAAACCTTGAGAATCATGTGGGACTCTATCAAGAGAAATAACCCATGAGCGATTGGAGTACCAGAACAGGGAGGAATAACAGAAAATACAGAGAGAATTGTTGAAGATTTGTTGGCAGAAAACTTCCCTGATATCGTGAAAGATGAGAAGATATCTATCCAAGATGCTCATCGAACTCCACATAAGGTAGATCTTAAAAGAAAGTCACCAAGACATATTACAATCAAAGTTGCCAAAACCAAAGATAAAGAATTATAAGAGCAGCGAGGGATAAACAAAAAGCCACCTACAAAGGAAAGCCAATAAGAATAAGCTCGGACTACTCGGCAAAAACCATGCAGGCAAGAAGACAATGGGATGACATATTTAAAAAATTGAAGGAAAAGAATTCCCAGCCAAGAATCATATACCCAGCAAAACTGTCTCTTTAATATGAAGGTGAAATTGTGACATTTCCAGATAAACACAAGTTTAGGGATTTTTAAAAAACCAAACCAAAACTACAAGAAATACTGAAGGGAGTTCTTTGGTTAGAAAATCAGTAATATCAGGTATCAACTCAAGACTAGAACACTGGGCAGAGCAACCAGAAGTCAACCCAGACAGGGTAATCCAAGAAAACAAAGCCAGATTATTCAAAAAAAAAAAAAAAGCTCAAAACAGGGTAATAGCAATATTATTATGTAAAAGAAGACAACATTAAAATACTAAAGAGGGACTAAGAAATATAATCATATACCTTCCATATGGAGAGGAAGATATGGTGATACAAAGAGTAAAAGTTCGGTTTAAATTTAGAAAAATAGGGGTAAACAAGGTAACCACAAAGGAGACAAACTATCCTACACATCAAAATAAAATACAAGGGAAAAATAGGGACTCAGCAGAAACAAAATTGACAACAACAAATATGAGGAAAGGACAATATATAAAGATAATCTACTCAGCACATAAAATTAAGTGGGAAAAAGAAACTGTCAACAACACACCAAAAAAGACATCAAAATGATAGCACTAAATCCATACCTATCCACAATAACTCTGAATATAAATGGACTAAATGCACCAATGAAGAGACAGAGAGTGGCAGAATGGATTAAAAAACAAGATCTGTCTATATGCTACCTACAAGAGACACACCTTAGACTTAGAGACACAAACAAACTAAAACTCAAAGGATGGAAAAAATTATATCAAGCAAACAACAATCAAAAAAGAGCAGAACACGGTAGAACTGCCCCATAGGATTTCCAAGCAGACTCACATCTTTCTCCCACAGAGTTGCTAGTGGGTTCCAAGGACTGACCTTTTGGCTAGAAGCCCAGTGCTTAACCATCCTGTCACCATCGCCCCTTACACACCCTACCTCTTCTAAAACCTGAGTCTGGAGACAATATGTGTAGGCCCTGTGGGGAGAGAGAACACCAGATATCCTCATGAGCAAATGGGGAGCCACAGCCCCTGGTAGGGCATGGTGACAGAGCCGGGGAGGTTCCTCACTCCAGAACCTTCTGTCCTAGTCCAGTTTCCTATGGACAGGCTTCCTCCCTGGGTCAGTGCTTTCCGGGTTGAAGTCAGTACAGAGGCTGTTCGGGGTTGGCGCTGACAAGAGTCTAAGCGCAGGTTTCAAACCGTGCCTGGTCAGGATACAGATATTCTTCTGCAAAGTCTGGGTACATGTGTGCAAACCTGTCAGCAAAAGAGATTCTTCTCATCCTCATCCACACCGCTGAAGAGGTGTATCAGAAGCAGCTCTGCCACGCCCAAGGCCGTATTCAGAATGCAGGACAGGTCTTCCTCATTTATGCAGCCGTCCTCCTGCCATGCATACATCTTGAATGGCAGCTGGATGGTGTCCAGAGTCTCAGACGCTCTGCAGACCACAGACAAGGCGATCACATATTCCCGCAGGTCCATCTTGCCACCTCCGCTCTCGTCAAACAGAAGATGCAGTCCAGCGTGTCGGAAAGGGGTACCTCCAAGTACTCCGTGAACTTCACAAGTCAGTCTTCTCGCCCTTCTTCACCTTTGCGCTTTCTGATCTTTTTCAAGTTTTTCTAGCTTTAGCCCCAGGCCTCTCACAAGCCTGGCGAATTCTAGAAGGCAAGTGTCGGAGGGGAGACGGACTGTCCTTCCGCTGGGGCCAGCTAACGATCCTCAAACGTGAAATCCATGATGGAGACGCCCAGGGTCTCTGCTGTGACGCGCCTCATGTTGCTGGCGTATAGCACCGGGCTCCTCTTCGCCTTGGAAGGGTGGTAAACTGGGAGAAACTCAATTTCCACCTAACTGTGAAACTGACACAGGGCGAGCCACAGCATTTCCAACACTCCAGGTCCTTGCCACGTCCACATGATCGTGTCCAGCTTATTTGGGTATCCTAAAACCACAGGCTGGACAGGAACACCAAGGATAAACACACCAGTCTTGAAGGTAGTTTGACAGGTCCCATTGGTACAAGTACCTTCTGGAAAAATCATTGTCATAACTTCCCATTGGACTAAGCCCCTCTCTTTATCTCTTCCACTGTTTTCCTGCACAAGTCCTGGTCTGATCCGAACACACTGGCCGGATGTACTTGATCAGAGTTCCCCATATGCGGATACCCCTGCTCTCTGCCTTCATCACGATGGACGACATGGTCCTGGTCACGGGAACGGCGTCGAAGTACGAGGGGTGTGGTGCCAAGGGTCAGGATGGCCGCCTCAGTCGGTAGGGCCTGTCACCCCTTCTGGGCCACCGGGTGGAAGCCGCCGGCAAATCACGTGATCTGCATGACTGCCTTGAGCGGGAAGTCCACGACCTTCTGCCACAAGCCAGCGGCTCTTCTGGTTCTCTCTCAGCAAATCCCAGTAAAGGTACAAAAGCGAAGGACCAGGCGAACAGCATCATGAAGGCGGCAAACAGGAGTCGGATGGGGAAGAGGGTCAGCGTCATGATGGCGATCTGGGCCTTCTGCAGAGTGCTGAAGCGCAGCTCGTGCATGAAGGGGTTCTACCCTGGGGGTGACAGCCACCGCTTCACCTGCACCTGCGCTGGGGGAGTTGGCGGCTGAGACAGAGCGGCCTCTGGCAGGTCTCCCCAGCCGCAGAGCCACCACCGTGAGAAGAGCCCGAGCGGACCGAGGCGGAGGGCGGGCAGACCCCTTATAATTCTTCTCATTTCTGTAGGGTTGGTAGTGGTGCCCCCGCTTTCGTTCCTGATTTTGGTAATCGGTGTCTTCTCTTTCGTTTTCTTGGTCAGTCTAGCCAAAGGTTAAAGGTTTGTCAATTTTGTTGATCTTTTCAAAAAGCCAACTCTTGGTTTATTTGATTTTCTCTGGGTTTTTCTTTCAGCTGCAGTATTATTTCATCCCTCTTGCTTGCTTTGTGTTTAGCTTGCTCACTGTTTTGTAGTTTCCTAAGGTGAAAGCTTAGGTTTTTTATTTGAGACTTCTCTTCTTTCTATCACAGGCATTTAAAGTTATACATTTCTTTACAAGCAATGCTTGAGATACATCCCATATGTTTTGATATGTTGTGTTTTTTTTTCATTAAGTCCAAATTATTTTTAATGTCTCGTCTGTTTTCTTCTTTGATGCATGGATTATTTTGAAGTGTGTTAATTTTCAAGTATTTGGTGTTTTCTCATATTTCTTTCTGTTGTGGATTTCTAATTTAATTCCATTGTGGTCAGAGAATCAGAGAACACACTTTGCATAATTTCAGTCTTTTTAATTTTATTGAGACTTGTTTTTGGCTCCTGTATAAGGCCTACCCTGGAAAATGTTCCATGTATACTTGAAAAGAGCATGTGTTCTGCAGTCCTTGGGCATTTTATAAATATCAGTTATGTCAAGTTAATGAGTAGTGTTAAAGTCTTCTGTAGTTATTCCATCAATGACTGAGAGTGGGGTATTGAAAGTCCTAACTATTATTGATAAATTGTCTATTTCCTCTTTTAATCCTTCTGGTATCTGCTTCATGCATTTTGGGGGTCTGTTGTTGAAGGATGTTTATAATTGTTATATATTCTAGATGTATTGACTATCAAAAAGGTCCATAGTAATATTTGTTTTAAAGTCTATTTAATGTGATATTAATATAGCCATTCCAGCTCTCTTATGGTTACTATTTACATACTATATCTTTTTCTATTCTTTATTTTCAACCTACTTGTGTCTTTGAATCTAAGGTGTTCCTCTTGTAAGCAGCAAGACCCATTGTTGGATCTTGCTGTTTTATCCAGTCACATAATCTCTGCCTTTGGACTGGCGTGTTTAGTCCATTCAATTTTAATGTTCTCGTTGATACAGTTAGGTTTTCTTTTGCTATTTTGCTAGTTGTTTTCTGTTTGTTTCAATGAAGTAATAGAACCATTAAAAGTTTTTAAGTTTAATAAGAAGCATCAATATATTTGGAAACTACTAAATTATTTCTCACTAAAGAAAAATCCAAAAGAGAAGAAATGACTCACACTTCTGTCATTCAAACTTAACTTCACTTAACATTGTGGTATATTTTCTTCCAGTCTTTCTTATTCTTCATAGATCTTTGCTTTTTTTCCTCCCAGAGTTTATATCATATTACACATACAATTATTGTGTATTTTCTTACAGAAGTATATTATATGCATTTTGCATGGATTTGAACCACAGAAGAGCCATCACCAGCCAAGATACCCTTGAAGCAGTCATGTGGAAGATTTTTTGAATAAATGAAGTGGCTCTGAATGGTCCTGCTGCTTAAATGACTGCACTTATCAAAAAGTTGAATATGTCAGAAGGTTGATACAAACGGTTAACGTGCTTGGCTGCTAACTGAAAGGCTGGAGATTCAAGTCTACCCAGAGGTGCCTCAGAAGAAAGGCTTTTGGGTCTAATTCTAAAAAAAATCAAACATTTAAAACTCTATGGAGTATATAGTTCTACTCTGACACATGTGGGGTCTCCATGAGTCAGAATCAGCCTGACAGCAACTGTTTGGGGTTAAAAGGCAAGGTGTCTGAACAGCACCTGCTGCGTCAGGTCTTTGTACTACACACCTGGTCTCTGGGTCCTGTGTTTTTAGCTTCTTATTTACTTCATTAAATAAAAGAAAGATGTTTGCTTTTGTAAGTTTGGTAAAATTCACCTGTAAAATGGCTGGACTTACTGTCTTGAGGGAGTGGTGTGGATGGTTGTCTACTACTGATTTTATGTAAATGCTGATATTAAGCTTATTGATTTTATTTAAACCTTTTGTCTATTAGTTTTTGACGGTGCATTTGCTGATTCTCCAAGTAGTTTCACCAAATTATGATTGTTGTAGAGAGATTCTCCAATTCTGTTAGAGTAAAATCAAAGACATATGTCATTCAAATGGAGACCATGAGAACCTCAGAGTCCGAAGCTCATGGATCCAAGGGAGAGAGTGCAAATCACACATAGTTATATGCCATGGGAGGAACTACAAAACACAACATTCTGATTGGTTTACAGTGACTGAAATCAATCAAAGGTGGGAGAAAGCAAAACATGATTTTTAACATTAGTGGTTACATATAGCTAAAAAAAAAATTCATACATTAATTGGCTAAAGGACAAAATTGCAAGGTATGTGTTTGTGGAGAGGGTCTCATGACCATCACGAAATGATGACATGATGATGGCGTAACAGATACTGTCGGGAACAGATTGCTAAACATTACCTTGCTCAGAACATAAGATTTTCTGGACTGATTTAACACAAAAACTTTCAATAAGGTTTGGTTACAGACCCCAGGACATGTAATATCCACATTCTTAGCCTGACCACAAAGAATAGAGTTTCCTTAATGACAGGGTTGGTTCCTAAGCAACAGTATTTGAATCTGTGTGAAAGATTATACTGAGCTTTAGCATTAGTTCACCCATTTTACTTTACATCAGATGCCTCTTTTGATTTTATATCCCACATCATTCTGTTCTTTTGATCAAGGGTTCTGAAGAACATCCTTTGTTCACAGTTATGGGCATAATGTCTTCTGCATGAGTTTGGCAATATGCTACTCCCAGGTGGTGGCTCAACCTTCATAATTTATGCCTTTCTAGTTTTTCACGTTAAGCCCCTTTTCCCCCATAATCAGGGACCATCGGTATCTTGGTTGCTGGGCAGCTCCAGTACGTCCATCATGCTATGGCTCAGCAGCTGTCTTCAGTGATTTCGGTATGGGGAGTGGATAGGGTATGGCCACATTGGAGGAACAACCTGACTTACTTTCAAATGGCTAACATAAGTCATAAGGCTTCTCTGATTTTGGGTTCCTGAATGCAGTGTTGATATGCATAATTCTTTGAGCATGATCTTGAATGCAGTGTTGATATACATAATTCTCTGAGCATGAGATGAAGCAGGGTTATCAGTTCCTGTTGTAGATGCACATCGCATAACACATTTTATAATTCCAATAATAAAGATTATTGTTAAAATAATTAACCCAGTTTGCAACAGAGACCGTAACCAAGAACCTGCACTATTAAGTAGCCAATTGAAGATATAAAAAAAGAATGGTAAAGTTATACGGGGTATAGACTGTAACCAAACAGCCATTGGATGAATCTTAGCAATATCCTGTTCAACATCTCCAGTTAATCCAAGAGCAACAACAGGCGTTAGCAATGGAGCAAAACTCTCCTTGCTGGGCTAAGAGGAAATCTAGAACTATTCCATGGTCCAATACTACTTTTGCCAAGGATTCTAAAGTTTTTGTTGGGCGGCCATTCCATTGGCCACATCATCGACAATTTTAGCCATAGTGGCAGATAAATTGCTAATGGGATGTTCTATTGCATAATACCAAGCCAGGGCACAACAGCACATAAGAAGGATCTCCCCATCCTGGGTAATAAATGATGGGATTATCTGAGAGGACAAGTTCTATCTTCTTTATGGATATTAATTTCAAGTTACTGTTCCATAGCAAGGTGTTATTGTATGAATGAATACTCATGGTAACTCCTAGCATCTTTAAGGTACATGGGCCTAGCATATATTCCAACCATGTAAACATGACAATGCCCAAATATAGAGTGACTTACCAGAGTTTTTCCTTGAATAAGCTGATCCTCCACACAAAAAGACACATCTAGATGGGGCACACAACATGCCTGCCCAGGTTTGAATATAAGGAAATGGGATGGACTGATTGGCCCTTCTGAGTCACTTTGCAGTTAATGAATCATCACGAATGGATAATTCTCCAAATTCCAGGGATCCTTGAGTCACGCACAAACTGAGAGTTTTTTATTATTTTTAAAATGACTATCTGCTACTACTGTAGAATAATATTGAACACCATCAAGAAAAAGATTGCACGGTGTGGGTAGAATAAAACATTCTAACCATGCATTGGTAAGATTGAAACAGGGAGTTGATGGATAAGTGGGTAATTCTGGAAGTAGCCATAATATGACATGGATAGCCCATTTAAAGAGTTTCTCAAAATCAACAGTAAAATCAGGTGTGGATTTATAATCTAATACTGGCACAGCAAAAGGATCGGTATGATCTTGTGTAGACTGAGGGGAAGAGTGATGCATCCAGCACTCAATTAAATTGTTAGCACCGGCTACTGAAATAACTAATTTGATAAAAGCATTTTCTTACCAAGCAATAGAAAAAGGAAACAATAAAGGTATTAAAGCAGTAATGGGAGTCATGATTAGAACACACATATGGAAAAGGAATACTACCACAAACATTCAGAAAAAATAACTGTGCCTGTAATTACCAAGGAAACCCTGATGGTGTAGTAGTTAACGTTCAGCTGCTAACCAAAAGGTCTGCAGTTCAAATGGACCAAGTGCTCCTTGGAAACCCTATGGGGCAGTTCTACTCTATCCTATGGGGTCGCTATGAGTCAGAAAGAACTCAACAGCAATGGGTTTGGTTAAAATTACCAAACTAACTCCAAAAATCTCCAAAAGTTGCATAAATGTTTACCAAGAAATAATTCTTAAGTATATAACATACAGAAAAGCTAAAGCTAGAAAGATAGCAGTATATCAGAGTCTAAAGCTTAGCCACCTGCATGTTCCAGCTCCATGACCTGGGGTAAGTCATCCACTCTTGTAGTCATCTACTTCATGTTTGAACACAAGTGAATTTCACTTTGAGTTCTTCTGTGACTTCTAGCACAAACAGGTGCTGTAGACTTTTTCAGTTGAGATAAATGGACCCACTCCTTAACTCCTCGTAATTTAGCCACACAAGGATGAATTAGGGGGAATAGGTATGGACCCTTCCAACAAGGCTCAAGTGAATCCTTTAATTGGTGTGTCTTCCAATAAACATAGTTGCTAGGTGCAAGAGGAGGCATTGTACCTCCGCCATCAAATGCTTGCTTGAGGAGCACACTCCTTGGTATAATGAATTAAGGCCTGGCAATATTTTAATAAATTGGCTTGGATCAAATCTGAATCAGCAGTTCCTGATAAATAAGGTAAATTCATTGGCTACCCTGCAATTATCTCACAAGGGGTCAATTTATGAGGGTCAGGTCAGCCACACTGAAGATGAAAGTTTTGCCAATTAGGTCTTTATGATACCATTGTTCCGTTCTACAAATCCAGAGGACTGCGTGTGGTAAGAACAATGGAGCTGACAAAAAACAGGAAATATTTTACAAATAGCAGCAATCACTTGTCCAGTAAAGTGGGGTACCTAAATCACTGCAAAGGATGGCTGGAGACCCAAGTGGGAACGATATTTTCCAGCAATTTCTTAGCCACAAAAGTTGCCATAGCTTGGTGACAGGGAAGATCTTCTACTAAATGTGGATATCCGCAAATCACAACTAAAACAAATGTGTAACTGTTGGAGGGAGTTAGTTGAATAAAATCCACTTACTATTTGAACACAGGTCCTATTAGCAATGGGTATCTCCCAAGAGATACCCTGATGATGAGGGTATCCCTCTGGTGAGGGTTGGTAGATTTTACCTCCATTATACTCAGAACAAACAGAGCACAGCCTCGCTACTTGATTTGAAGCCTTCCAAAGTGTCCCCAAAAATATTTATGTAAAATTCCCATTGTCTTGTCCCTGCTCCATGATCCTTCACATGAAAGGTCATGACCAAAGGATGTGTAAGTCCTTGAAGATAACTGGTTTTGAACCTGGCCTTTCCCAAAGGAAAGTATTCTTACTAATTTTACAACTGTCCTGTCATGGATTGAATTGTGTCCCCGCAAAATATGTGTATCAATTTGGCTAAGCTCGATACCAAGTATTGTGTGACTGTCCACAATTTTGTCATCTGATGGGATTTTTCTGTGTGTTGTAAATCCTATCTCTATGATGTTAATGAGATGGGATTAGTAGCAGTTATGTTAATGAGGCAGGACTCAATATACAAAATTAGATTGTATCTTAAGCCAATCTATTTTGACATACCAGACAGAAGTGAGCAGACAGACACAGGGACCTAATACAATCAAGAAGCAGCACCAGGAGAAGAGTGCGTCCTTTGGAACTGAGGTTCCTGCACTAAGAGGCTCCTAGACCAAGGGAAGATTGATGACAAGGACCTTCCTCCAGGGCTAACAGAGAGAGAAATCCATCTTCTGGAGCTAGCACCCTGAATTCAGTCTTCTAGCTTCCTAGACTGAGAGAATAATTCTCTGTCTTAAAGCCATCCACTTGTGGTATTCCTGTCATAGCAGCCCTAAATAACCAAGACAGAATTTGTTACCAGGAGTGAGGTACTGCTCTAACAGATACCTAAAATATGGATGCAGAGGAGGGAGTGACCAAAATGGTGGAATAAACAAATGCTTCCAGTGAGTCCTCTTACAACAAAGCCCTGAAAAAACAAGTGAAATGAGTATATTTATGACAAGCCAGAAGCCCTGAACATCAAAGGCAGGTTAGAAAATGAACTGAGAGTCAGGGGGAGGAACAGACATTTCAGAAGCAGAGAGGCGTTATTGGACCTGAATCACTGGGAGCACTCAGGCACCATTCCTGGGAGTGGCTGTGGCAGGCTGGTACTAGTGTTCGGCAGCCGTTTCCTCAGGGAGAAGCAGCCAGCCACACAGCCTACTCATACCTCTGGAACCAGAGAAGAACGGCGCTCTTGGCAAAAGGTAAGTACCTGCGTATATTTGACCACACCACCCCCCTCCCCGATCCCAAGCTGGCTTCAGCAGCTGATTTCCCTGGCCCTGAGATAGGCCCTATTCAGCACCTAGAGCCATTCTCCCAGCCTTGGAGAAGGAATAAATTTGCAATTAGGGGAAAAGACAATTTGTCAGCTCCATTAACCAGAAGAGCTCAGGACAGGAGCGGCTCCTGTCTAGGCATAAATGGTCCATGAACTTTGAGTACCCTTCCCCTCTGCATGGACTTGTGTGGGCCTATTTCAGGAGAATAGGCCCTCCTTGGCAGACTACAACTGTTTCAGCTCTGTGGTTGAGAGGTGAGAATTTGATGTTTGACATTGCTTTGCTTATTACACAGGGTCCTCACCTACCCACATCAGGGGCTAGAGGACTGGAGGCTCCACTCAGGTCACCCAGCCACCCGTGACAAGGATCCAAGGAGAACTGGTACCTCCCAGTCCTTACAACCAAAAACATTGGGTGCCCATGGTCTGTCTGCAGAGCCCCCCCCCCCCACCTATAGGCTCTAGGGAACAGGGACATGCTTTCCTCAGAGACATGTGGGGGACGATTCTCAGGACCCCGGCCTTGTTCAGAGTATGATGCCCTGCTGCAACCAGGTACCAGTACCTACACCAATCACCCCTCCCCCTCTAAGACTGTAGGACAAAAGCTGTACCACATATTGATAATCGGCTACCTGGACACCTGAGCTGAATTCATGCAAGAAAATTGAATGGACCCCTAGACTGATATACCTGATAACAGCTGTAGCCATCCAGGGACAGGACATCAGAGCTCCAAAGGTGAAAATAATCAAGCTAGCTCACCCAGGCAACCCATTTGGGAATATCAGAACAAATCAAAGCAAAAAGCTACAACACAGTAAGGAAACATAAAATAAACTAATACAATAACTTATAGATGGCTCAGAGACGACAGTAGCTATCAAGTCACATAAAGCAACAGACCATGATCACCTCAACAAGCTCTCAAAACAAAGAATCAAGGGATCTTCTAGATGAAAGTGCATTCCTGGAATTGCCAAAGGCAGAATACAAAAGATTAATATACAGAACCCTTGAAGACATCAGGAAGGAAATGAGGAGATACGCAGAACAAGCCAAGGAACACACAGATAAAGTAGTTGAAGAAATGAAAAAGGTTATACAAGAACATAATGAAAAATTTAATAAGCTGGAAAAATCCATGGACAGACAGCAATTAGAAGCTCAGAAGAGTAACAATAAAATTACAGAAGAGCAACTGAATAGAAAGTCAGAGAAGCAGAAATGAGCAAGTGGAAAGCAGAATCTCTGAAGTTGAAAATAAAGCACTTGGCACCAATATATTACAAGAAAAATCATATAAAAGAATTTGAAAAAAATGAAGAAACCTTAAGAATCATGTGGGACTCTAACAAGATAAATAACCTATGAATGACTGCAGTACCAGAACAGGGAGGGATAACAGAAAATACACAGAGAATCATTGAAGATTGTTGGCAGAAAACTTCCCTGATATCGCGAAAGATGAAAAGATATCTCTCTAAGATGCTCATCGAATTCCACATAAGGTAGATGTTAAAAGAAGGCACCAAAACATATTATAGTCAAACTTTCCAAAACCAAAGATAAAGAGAGAATTTTAAGAGCATCTAGAGATAAACGAAAAGTCACCTACAAAGAAGAGTCTATAAGAATAAGCTCGGAGTACATGGCAGGAACCATGCAGGCAACAAGGCAATAGGATGCCTTATATAAAAAACTCAAGGCAAAAAATTGCCAGCCAAGAATCATATATCCAGCAAAACTGTGTCTCAAATATGAAGGTCAAATTAGGACATTTCCAGATAAACAGAAGTTTAGGGAATTCATAAAAACCAAACCAAAACTACAAGAAATACTAAAGGGAGTTCGTTGGTTAGAAAATCAATAATACTAGGTATCAGCCCAAGACTAGAACACTGGGCGGAGCATCAGAAGTCAACCAAGACAGTGAAATCAAAAAAATAAATCAAAATTTAAAAAACGCTCAAGAGTAAGTGGGAGTATGGAGTAAGGTGTATATAAGCTTATATGTGACAGACTGACTTGATTTGTAAACTTTCACTTAAAGCACAACAAAAATTATTTTAAAAAAAGCTCAAAACAGGGAAAAAATGATGTTATTATGTAAAAGAAGACAACATTAAAAAAATAAAGAGGGACTAAGAAATATAGTCATAGACCTTCCATATGGAGACAAAGACAAGGCAATACACCGAAATAAAAGTTAGGTTTAAATTTAGAAAAGTAAGGGTAAATAATAAGGTAACCACAAAAGAGACAAACTATCCAACACGTGAAAATAAAATGCAAGAAAAAAATACAGACTCACCAGAAAAAAAAAATTAACAACAAGGAATATGAGGAAAGGTAAACTATTCAGCACATAAAATTAAGTGCGAAAAGGAAACTGTCAACAACACACAAAAAAAGACATCAAAATGATAGCACTATATTCATTAAAGAAAAAAAATTCATACCTATCCATAACTACACTGAATGTAAATGGACTAAATGCACCAATAAAGAGATGGAGAGTGGCAGAATGGATTAAAAAAAAAATCCCTCTATATGCTGCTTACGAGAGACACACCTTAGACTTAGAGACACAAACAAACTAAAACGCAACGGGTGGAAAAAAATATATCAAGCAAACAACAATCAAAAAATAGCAAGAGTGGCAATAGTAATTTATGACAAAAGAGACTTTAAAGTTAAATCCATCGGAAAGGATAAGGAAGGACACTATATAATGATTAAAGGGACAATATACTAAAAAGATATAACCATATTAAATATTTTTGCACCCAATGACAGGGCTGCAAGATACATAAAACAAACTCTATCAGTATTAAAAAGTGAGAGAAACAGTGCCACAATAATAGTAGGAGAATTCAACACACCACTTTCGATGAAGGACAGGACATACAGAAAGAAGCTCAATAAAGACACAGAAGATCTCGACGCCACAATCAACCAACCCGACTTCATAGACATATACAGAACACTCCACCCAAGAGCAGCCACATATACTTTCTTTTCCAATGCACATGGAACATTCTCTACAATAGACCACAGAATCCAAAAGATTGAAACATTCCAAAGAATCTTCTCTGACCATAAGGCCATAGAACTAGAAATGAATAACAGAAAAAGCAGGGAAAAGAAATCTAATACTTGGAAACTGCACAATACCTTGATCGAAAGAGACTGGAGTATAGAAGACATTAAGGATAGAATAAAGAAATTCACAGAATCCAATGAGAATGAAAACACTTCCTATGAGAACCTTTGTGACACAGTAAAAGCAGTGCTCAGAGGTCAATTTATATCAATAAATGAACACATACAAAAAGAAGAAAGGGTCAAAATCAAAGAATTATCCCTACAACTTGAACGAATAGAAAGAGAACAACAAAAGAAATCCTCAGACACCAGAAGAAAACAATAAAAATTACAGCAGAGCTAAATGAAATAGAAAACAGAAAAACAATTGAAAGAATTAACAAGACCGAAAGCTGGTTCTTTGAAAAAATCAACGAAAGTGATAAACCATTGGCCAAAGTGACAAAAGAAAAACAGGAGAGGAAGCAAATAGCCCCAATAAGAAATGGGATGCATGATATTTCAACAGACCCAACTGAAATTAAAAGAATCATATCAGATTATGATGAAAAATTGTACTTTTACAAATTTGAAAACCTAGAGGAAATGGATGAATTCCTAGAAACACACTACATACCTAAACTAACACAAACAGAGGTAGAACAACTAAATAGACCCATAAGAAAAGAAGAGATTGAAAAGGCAATCGAAAAACCTTCAACAAAAAAAAGCCCTAGCCTGGATGGCTTCACTGCAGAGTTCTACCAAGCTTTCAGAGAAGAGTTAACGCCACTACTACTAAAGGTATTTCAGAGCGTAGAAAAGGATGGAATACTTAAAAACTCATTCCATGAAGCCACCATATCCCTGATACCAAAACCAGGTAAAGACACCACAAGAAAAGAAAATTATAGACCTATATTCCTCATGAATGTAGATGCAAAAATCCTCAACAAAATTCTAGCCAATAGAATTCAACAACATATCAAAAAATAATTCACCATGAGCAAGTGGGATTCATACCAGGTATACAGGGATGGTTCAACATTAGAAAACCAATTAATGTAATCCACCACATAAATAAAACAAAAGGCAAGAATCACATGATTTTATCAATTGATGCAGAAAAGGCATTTGACAAAGTTCAACACCCATTCATGATAAAACTCTCAGCAAAACAGGAATACAAGAAAAATTTGGCAACATAATAATACAGGGCATTTATACAAAGCCAATAGCCAACATCATCCTAAGTGAAGAGAGCCTGGAAGCATTCCCCTTTAGAATGGGAACCAGACAAGTATGCCCTTTATCACCACTCTTGCTCTGGCTGGAGGTCCTACCCAGAGCAATTAGGCGAGGTAAAGAAATAAAGGGCATCCAGATTGGTAAGGAAGAAGTCAAAGTATCTGTATTTGCAGATGACATGATCTTATACACAGAAAATCCTAAGGAATCCTCCAGAAAAATACTGAAACTAATAGAAGAGTTCAGCAGAGAATCAGGATACAAGATAAACATAAAAAATCCATTGGATCCCTCTACACTAACAAAAAGAACATCGAAGAGGAAACCACCAAATCAATACCATTTACAGTAGCCCCCAAGAAGATAAAATACTTAGGAATAAATGTTACCAGAGATGTAAAAGACTTACACAAAAAAAACTACAAAAATCTTCTGCAAGACACCAAAAGAGACCTACATAAGTGGAAAAACATACCTTGCTCATGGATAGGAAGACTTAAAATTGTAAAAACGTCCATTCTACCAAAAGCAATCTATAGATACAATGCAATTCTGATCCAAATCCCAACAATATTTTTTAATGAGATGGAGAAACAAATCACCAACTTCATATGGAAGGGAAAAAGGCCGTGGATAAGTAAAGCATTACTGGAAAAGAAGAACAAAGTGGGAGGCCTCACTCTACCTGATTTTAGAACCTATTATACAGCCACAGTCATCAAAACAGCTCAGTACTTGTTCAACAACAGATACATAGACCAGTGGAACAGAATTGAGAATCCAGACATAAATCCATCCACATATGAGCAGCTGATATTTGACCAAGGCCGCAAATCAGTTAAATAGGGAAAAGACTGTCTTTTTAACAAATGGTGCTGGCATAAGTGGAAATCCACCTGCAAAAAAATGAAATAAGTCCCATACCTCACACCCTGCATAAAAGCAAATTCAAAATGCATCAAAGATCTAAATATAAAATCTACAACGATAAAGATCATGGGAGAAAAAAACAGGGACAACATTCGGAGCCCTAATACATGGTATAAACAGTATACAAAACATTACTAACAATGCAGAAGAAGAACTCCATAACTGGGAGCTCCTAAAAATGAAACACCTACGCTCATCGAAAGACTTCACCAAAAGAGTAAAAAGATTACCTACAGACTGGGAAAAAGCTTTTGGCTATGACATTTCCGATCAGTGTCTGATCTCTAGAATCTACATGATACTGCAAAAATTCAACTATAAAAAGACAAATAATCCAATTAGAAAATGGGCAAAAGAAAGGAACAGACACTTCACTAAAGAAGACATTTAGGTGGCTAACAGATACATGAGGAAGTGCTCACTTCCATTAGCCATTAGAGAAATGCAAATCAAAACTGCAATGAGATTCCATCTCACTCCAACAAGGCTGGCATTAGTCCAAAAAACACAAAACAATAAATGTTGGAGAGGTTGTGGAGAGTCTGGAACACTTGTGCACTGCTGGTGGGAATGTAAAATGGTACAACCACTTTGGAAATCGATTTGGCGCTTCCTTAATAAGCTAGAAATAGAACTACTGTATGATCCAACAATCCCACTCCTTGGAATATATCCTAGATTAATAAGAGCCTTTACAGGAACAGATATATGCACACCCATGTTCACTGCAGCACTGTTTACAACAGCAAAAAGATGGAAGCAACCAACATGCCCATCGATGGATGACTGGATAAATAAATTATGCTATATTCACAGAATGGAATACTAGGCATTGATAGAGGACACTGATGAATCTGTGAAACATTTCATAACATGGAGGAATGTGGAAGGCATTATGCTGACTAAAAGTAGTCAGTTGCAAAAGGACAAATATTGTATCAAAAAAACAAACCAAACCCAGTGTCATCAACTCAATTCCAACTCATAGTGACCCTACAGGACAGAGTAGAACTGCCCCATAGAGTTTCCAAGGAGCGCCTGGCGGATTCCAACTGCCGACCCTTTGGTTGGCAGCCATAGCACTTAACCACTATGACACCAGTGTTTCCAAATATTGTATAAGACCACCATTATAAGGACTTGAGAAATAGTGTAAACAGAGAAGACAATATTCTTTGATGGTTACAAGAGGGGGGAGGGAGGGAGGGTAGGAAAGGGGTATTTACTAATTAGATAGTAGATAACTACTTTAGGTGAAGGGAAAGACAACACACAATACCGATGAGGTCAGCACAACTGGACTAAACCAAAAGCAAAGAAGTTTCCTGAATAAACTGAATGCTTCGAAGGCCAGCGTAGCAGTGGCAGGGGTTTCCGGACCATGGTTTCAGGGGACATCTAAGTCAATTGGCATAATAATATCTATCAAGAAAACATTCTGCATCCCACTTTGGAAAGTCGTGGCTGGGGTCTTAAATGCTAGCAAGGGGCCATCTAAGATGCATCGATTTGTCTGAGCCCACCTGGACGAAACAAGAATGAAGAATACCAAGGACATGTGATAATTATGAGCCCAAGAGACAGAAAGAGCCACATAAACCAGAGACTACATCAACCCGAGACCAGAAGAACTAGATGATGCCTGGCTACAACCGATGACTGCCCTGACAGGGAACACAACAGAGAACCCCTGACGGAGCAGGAGAGCCGTGGGATGCAGACCTCAAATTCTTGTAAAAAGACCAGATTTAATGGTCTGACTGAGACTGGAAGGACCCCAGCAGTCATGGCCCCCAGACCTTCTGTTGGCCCAGGACAGGAACCATTCCCAAAGCCAACTCTTCAGACAGGGATTGGACTGGACAAAGAGATGGAGGGGGATACTGGTGAGGAGTGAGCTTCTTGGATCAGGTGGGCACTTGAGACTATGTTGGCATCTGCTGTCTGGAGGGGAGATGAGAGGGTAGCGGGGGTTAGAAGCTGGTGGAATGGACACAAAAAGAGTGGAGGGAGGAAGTGGGTTGTCACATTAGGGGCAGAGCAATTGGGAGTATCTAGCAAAGTGTATATAAGTTTTTTATGTGAAAGGCTGACTTGATTTGTAAACTTTCACTTAAAGAACAATAAAAATTTTAAAGAAAAAATATGGATTCAGTTTTGAAACTGAATGGGTAGCAGCTGCAAGAGTTTTAAAGTGTAATAGAAGCCTAGTTTGCCTAGAAGAGATAGTTGGTGTTATTATATACATCAAAGACAATTCGGGTGAGGACTCAGGAAGTAAGGAGAGCCATCACACTGGAGACGGGGCAGATGGCAAGAAGCAGCAGCAGCAGAACCAGGAAACTGGCACAAGATGGTGCTGGAGCCAACCCAGGAAGCGAGAGTGCTATGTGCCTTTGCACAGGAGGCTTCCTGGTGGAGTGAGGTGCCTCTGGGCACTTATCAGTGGAGCTAGGCTTGCTGATCCATGGAATGAGAGAGCTGAGTGCCTTCTGGCTGAAGTTTACTGGTGGAGTGGGGTACCTCCAGGCACCTATCAGTGGACCTAAAGAGCTTTGGAACACTTGCCCCAGTAGGGCAGATGTGGGAGGTGAGGCCCGAAGGGCTGAGAGGCTAAGAAACCAAGAAGCAGAAGCCGAAGAAACAAGGAACACAGGAAGCTAAGCTGTTTCAGTCTCAAAGGGTATGTCCAGGACCTCTGGGGTCTCAAATGGGGGAGCCATGGCCTCTGGAGTTTCTAAGGGTGGAGTTGCCACTCAGATGGCCTAAGAGAATGGTGCGCCTAAAGCTGAGGGGGCAGATCTGCCGTGCCAGGGCTGAGGGGCCTTTGCTTAGAATCTGGAGAGTGTGGCCAATACCTAGAGTCTGCAGGGCAAGGCCATTGTTCTGCTAACTTACCTGGTGCCTGTTAGTCCTTATTTACCTCCAATTTCTCCTGTTTGTAATGGAAATGTCCAGCTTGTGTCTGTTTCACTACTGCATTTTGGAAGCAGAAAACTTGTATTCTAGATTTCACAGATGAAGCGGAATTTTTTATTTCAGACTTGGCGTTGAATTAAGACTTTTGCTATGATATAATGGGGTGAGTGTGTTTTACATGAGGCAAGGACATGAATTTTGGGGGGCTAAAGGGTGGAATTTCATGGACTGAATTGTATCCCCCCAAAATACGTGTATCAATTTGGCTAGGCCCTGACTCCCAGTATTGTGATTGCCCACCATTTTGTCATCTGATGTCACTTTCCTATGTGTTGTAAATCCTATCCCTATAATGTTAACAAGGTGGGATTAATTGCAGTTATGTTAATTAGGCAGGACTCAATCTACAAGATTAAGCCAATCTCTTTTGAGATATAAAAGAGACAAGTGAGCAGAGAGTCATGGGGACCTCATACCACCAAGAAAGCAGCACCAGGAGCAGAGTTTGTCCTCTGGACACAGGGTCCCTGTGCCTGAGAAGCTCCTTGGCCAGGGGAAGCCTTCCTCCAAAACTGAAAGAGAGAAAGCCTTCCCAACGCCTTGAATTTGGACTTGTAACCTACTAGACCGTGAGAAAATAAATTCCTCTTTGTTAAAGCCACCCACTTGTGGTATTTCTGTTATGGCAGCACTAGATGACTAAGACAGCCTGGAGCTTGCACACTGATTTCAGACTTCTAGCTTCTTAGACTGTGAGAGAATAAATTTCTCTTTGTTAAAGCCGTCTACTTGTAGTATTTTTGTTATAGTGGCACTGGACAACTAAGGCACCTTCCCTTTCCATTGTTCCCTCTTATCATCAGGATCCTTAGCCTGATGACTAGTCAAGTCATGCCAAACAGCAATTTTTTGTCTACACTCTTCAATCAGTAAATTGGTGGGTGTATCTGAAGGGCAGTCTCTGCAAAGGTGAAATTTGTTATGAATGGAGGATTTGTTGGGACAATGTCAGTAAGAAGGGCTATCAAGGTCCGAGCCATAAGCACTCAGCATCATAAACGTTCTTGACCTGTAAGAAGATGTGGAGCTAAAAGATATGTTGTTGGCAGTGGACTCAAAATGTCCCCAAAAATGCCGTTCCAAGAAATCAATGAGGCTTTCCCCAGGCAAATTGATCTTCTCGATTAAAGAGGCTCAAAGTAAGGGGACATGAAGGCAAGGAACCAAAACAGAATCTGTCCACAGGACCAGCCCACAAGCATATAGTAGGATCCAGATAACATTCGTTCCATGCCCATTCCTTAATCTCTTCCTCAGAGGTCAGCTGCTGATATTTACTAAGGATGCCCAAGAAATCAGGAAAACAGGAAAGATCAAAGGTTTGAGTTAAGTTTTGCCAGGCCCAACTCTACTTGATTTATCTTTCTTAAGAAATTAGACTTTGAAAAAGTGAAAGAAGACCCCCATTTTATTTACCTAATTTCCTTTTGCCCTCCTTTTCGTCCTGATCGCAACTGAGGCCGTCACAATCCAGAGGTAATTGGGAAGCAGCCTGTCTGGCGGTTGTGTCAGCTAAGATATTCCCTTTAGTTTCTTTGGTCTGGGAACATTTTTAGGTTGGTGTGCCTGACTTTTTCCAATAATAGCATATGCCAGGAACTACTGATTGAGGAACCCTGGGTCTATTCCCAAACTGGGGTTTGAGTCCTTTATTACAACCTGGAGATTGTAATTGTTGTAACTGTAATGCCATTAATTTATTCTGCCAGGTTTTATCCTTCTGCTCCAATTCCCCAGCTCTTTGTTCTAAGGTTTGGGCTAATTTATAAGCCAAGATCAATCCTGAAGTTTCAACATTTCCTGATTTAATTGATGATGTCTAATTGAATCAGACAGTTTGCGGGGGAGCCCTCCAAAAAAATAGAATTGAAAGAGATCTGGCTCCAGCATCTTCTAAATTTAACACTAATGATCCACAAAAAGTTTAGTTAAATAATCCCTATAGTTACAAACATTTTCATCTTTGTCCTGTTTATAAGGTTGAACCTTAGCCCAGTTTATCTTCTGGGGAAAGATCTGCAAAAATAACTTTATTCTAAGTTAGTAATTCTAGACCTGGGACATTAGGTTGTATAGGTAATGGTTTCTCAGGTTTTTTCTATTTAGCCTCACACCTTTGATGGAGCCCTGGTGATGCAGTGGGTAAGAGCTTGGCTGGTAACCAAGAGGTTGGTAGCTCAAATCCACCAGCCACCCCTTGGAAACCCTATGGGGTGGTTCTACTCTGTCCTGTAGCTCGCTATGAGTCAGAATTGACTCGATGGCAATCATTTGGGTTTTTTTTTGATCCACTTTTGAGCATCCCCAGGGTTCTAGTAACATGTGTAATAGATTACATAAATCTGCTCATCCAGATTCGTAAGTTTTTGACAAAACCTTAAACTTCTGACAAAACTTTTGCTGCTCTTCGCAAGGATCAAGAAATTCTTTCACAATGGCATGAGGTTTCACTTTAGTCCAGGGGGCAAAAGCAACCTCAGGAGGTTTTCCCCTGCCTTTGGATATTTTATTTTGAAAGGCATCTCAATGACTGCTTTAGTCTCTCTTGTAGCTACTAGTTTGGTTTCTTTTGAGGATTCCCTGGAGTAACAAGGAAGCTCACACAAAGTATTATCAGGACAAGAAGGTATAGATGGATACAGAGAAGCAGCCTCCAGAGGAGCAGTGGGAGGAGGAGAAAATGCTGTAGTGACAGTAGAACTTTGGCCTTGCAATTCTGTAATTTATTTTGCTTGCCTGAACACTGTGTCTTGGAGTAGACAAAAGTGTCATCATTTTGCCTCTTGGAAGCTTCCAAAAATGAATTAAAATAGTCTTCCCACTGGTTCTGATTGGTCCAAGAGCCTTTAGCCTCTAACTCGCTGCTCAGAAAAGTTAATTTAGTGAGCTCAAAACTCCCCCAAATTGGCCAGGGATTTTCTGTAGTAAGCACATGCTACCACCAAAGATACTGAACTGAAATGGGGGTCACAGTTTTTGGCCATGTAAGTGGCAGGAGTCACAGAAAGAGGTCCGCTATGGTCTTTGGAGGTGGCATTCCCCGTCTTACTAAACACTTGTACATGCTGACAACCAAAGAGTGCGTTAAGCTTAATACACCTTTAGAGGAAAAAAAAGGAAACATTTGCACAGGGAGTTATATTTTTCATCCACTAGATGGTGGACTTGTCATGCTCAAGATTTCTGCAAAATGTCCAGACCATGAAAAGAAACAACTGACCAAAAACTTAAAAGGTACACTGAGAACTTCGACACCTTCAGGGTTTGAAAAAAATCTGAGTATTTTGCTGCAGTTGAGATATGTTTTCTTGTGGCATTTAAGAGGTTGAGTTGTGCCCTTATTTTATTTATTTGTTTATTTTTTCAGCTTGTAAAATCCGAAAGCACCTCAGTAGACAGTCATTCAAATCATGAATTAGATTGTAAATGAGACCAAATGGGTAACACCTGCCCAAAAGCAAAGGCGAGAAGGCAGAAAGTGTCAGAAAACCGGGATAAATGGAAACGGGAACCCAAGGTGGAGAAGGGGAGACTGTTGACACATTATGGGGATTGCACCAATGTCACAAAACAATTTGTGTATAAACTCTTCAATGAGAAACTAATTTGCTCTGTACACTCTCACCTAAAGTGCACACACACGCACGCGAACACACACACACACACACACACAAATCAAAACTCATGAATTAGAAATAGGCAAACAGAAAACAAAAGAAAGATGAGCATGAATACACTTAACAGAATACCGCCAGTAAGTGGCAACTTCGTAACACCCGAACTGTAGTTGAATACACATTCCTCCAACAAACTTGTTCAGTAGCAAATGGGAAAGTGGAAGTTGAGAAATAGCTTTGATAAATCCCAAAGATTCATCCCGAAATCCTTGGGGCTCACTCTTGGGAGCACTCACGTCTGGACAGGTCCCAAGGGGTCCGAGAAAGCAGGAGCTTGTCAGTGCCTGACTCTGGCTTTTCAGCTCCTCCTGGTCCACTGGGGAAGACATGACCGAATCCCGCCAAGACTATGCCAAATGTTCTAGAGAAAATACTCTGTGATTCTGTTAAAGTAAAATAAAAAACACGTATTGAAGGCAGTATGTCATTCGAATGGAGATCATGAAAACCTCAGAGTTTGAAGCTCACAGATCCAAGGGAGGGGGTACAAAGCACATATAGGCATAGTGTCATAGAAGGAGATAGAAAACACAATATTCTGATTGGTTTACAGTGACTGACGTCAATTAAAGGTGAGACAAAGCAAAGGATGATTTTTAACATCACTGGTTACATTAATACAACTGGAATACATTGGCAAAAGGACAAAATTGCAAGGTATGTGTTTGCAGAGGGGAGTCTCAGGACCGTCAAAAAATGATGACATGATGATGGCATGAGAGATACTGTCAGGAATAGGTTGTTAAACATTACCTCACTCAGAATATAAGATTTTCTGAAGAGATCTAACACAAAGCATTTCGATAAGGTTTGGTTACAGACCCCAGGACACGTAGTATCCACATCCTTAGCCGGACCACAGAGAAAAGGATTTCGTTAATGACAGGGTTGGTTCCTAAGCAACAGGGTTTGAATCTATGTGAAAGGTCATACTGAGCCTTAGCATTAGTTCAGCCATTTTCCTTTAGGTCAGGTGCGTCTTTGGATTTTATGTCCCATGTCGTGCTTTAGGTTGTTAAGTGAATACAAGTTGAAGATTTTATGTTTTCTTCGTGACTTTTTCTTTTTACAATTACTACATTCCACCCCTTTATCCTACCAATCCTTCTTAACTTAAATTCTTATGCCTGATATTAATGTCTAATTCATTTATATTTATAGTGATTAATATACTTGGACTTCTTTCTACAAACTTATTTGGGTTTTTCTATTTACCATGCTTTTAATTTGCTTCCATTTTTCTTCTTTCTTACGTGCTAATCAATTCACTAAATTTTCTCTCTGTAATGTTTTTATTCTGTATAGGTTTGGAAATTACACATTCTATTTTTCTTATTTTGGTGAATACTCTTAAGTATTTAGCATGCGCATCAGTAATGAAAAGTGCCTGAGTGGCACAAACAGCTTGCACTTGACTACTGACCTAAGTCACCCGGTGGCCCTGTGGAAGAAAGGCCTGGCGATACACTTACATAAAGACTACAGCCGAGAAAACCCTATGGAACAGTTCTGGTCTGTAACACTGGGGGTTGCCAGGAGACAGGGGCTGCCTCAACGGTCACTAACGAGAACATCAGTAGTGGACTCCTGTCATCCTCAGGACTGCCATAATCATTTAAACAGCCTTTCTATATTTGCGTTATTGATCCCACCTCTCTAGTATATAAGTCAGAACTCAAACTTTCTGCGTCCCTTGCAGCTAGGCTGCAGACCTATAACTTAGTCTCTGCTAACCAGAAGCACCTGTCAGAGAAAGCGATGTAAGCTATGCAAGCTGTGCCTCCGGCTTCCATTTTCCTGGTAGAGGAAGAGGAATTCAGCTCGCGGAGGTGGCCGTGGTTGCAAGATCGACCTCCTGATGCAGAATTGACATTGATCCTGACAGCAGGGGCCGATGAAGAAAAGTTGAGCTCCTGCCATTTGGTGTTCCACGGGGGCAGTAGCAGTTTCTTAATCACGCTCATTCTGTTGCATGGTTTAGGGTACTTCTAGGACCTTAGCCAAAGCTTTGTTTTTCTAGGCCTTCCAATGACTCAGAGAGCTGCCGAAGAGAATTTTAAGAAATTCCTTCATGGATTCTGTTAATTGCAACAAAGAACCTATAATAACTTGTTAAAATCAAAAGTTAAGGAATATTTCACTCCTCCTTCTGAATAAAAGGAGTCTACCACCAGACGAGTTGTGGAATGACATCGAGGACATCATAAATGAAGAAAGCATGAGGTCGTAAGGAAAGAAAGAAAAGACCAAGATGGATATCAGAGGAGACTCTGAAACTTGCTCTTGAACGTCGAGCACCTACAGGAAAAGGAAGAATTGATGAAGTAAAAGAACTGAATAGAAGATTTCGCAGGGCCTCTCGAGAAGACAAAGTATTATAATGACATGTTCAAAGAGCTGGAGATGGAAAACCAAAAGAGAAGAACATGCTCAGCGTTTCTCAAGCTGAAAGAACTGAAAAAAAAATTCAAGTCTGGAGTTGCAATAGTAAAGGATTCTACGGTGAAAATATTAAACGACGCAGGAAGCATCAAAAGAAGATGGAAGGAATACACAGAGTCATTGTACCAAAAAGAATTAGTTGATGTTCAACCATTTCAAGAGGTGGCATATGATTGGGAACCGATGGTACAGAATGAAGAAGTCCAAGCTGCTCTGAAGGCATTGGCGAAAAACAAGGCTCCAGGAATTGATGGAATATCAATTGAGATGTTTCAACAAACAGATGCAGTGCTGGAAGTGCTCACTCTTCTATGCCAAGAAATATGGCAGACAGCTTCCTGGCCAACTGACTGGAAGAGATCCATATTTATGCCTATTCCCAAGAAAGGTGATCCAACTGAATGTGGAAACTATAGAACAATATCATAAATATCACATGCAAGCAAAATTTTGCTGAAGATCATTCAAAAACGGCTGCAGCAGTATATCGACAGGGAACTGCCAGAAATTCAGGCTGGTTTCAGAAGAGGACATGGAACCAGAGATATCATTGCTGATGTCAGATGGATCCTGGCTGAAAGCAGAGAATACCAGAAGGATGTTTACCTGTGTTTTATTGACTATGCAAAGGCATTCAACTGTGTGGATCATAACAAATTATGGATAACATTGTGAAGAATGGGAATTCCAGAACACTTAATTGTGCTCATGAGGAATCTGTACATAGATCAAGAGGCAGTTGTATGGACAGAACAAGGGGATACTGACTGGTTTAAAGTCAGGAAAGGTGTGCGTCAGGGTTGTATTCTTTCACCATACGTATTCAATCTGTACGCTGAGCAAATAATCCGAGAAGCTGGACTCTATGAAGAAGAACGGGGCATCAGGATTGGAGGAAGACTCATTAACAACCTGCATTATGCAGATGACACAACCTTGCTTGCCGAAAATGATGAGGACTTGAAGCACTTACTAATGAAGATCAAAGACCACAGCCTTCAGTATGGATTGCACCTCAACAAAAAGAAAACAAAAATCCTTACAACTGGACCAATGAGCAACATCCTGATAAACAGAGAAAACACTTAAGTTGTCAAGGATTTCATTTTACTTGGATCCACAATCAACAGCCATGGAAGCAGTAGTCAAGAAATCAAAAGAAACACTGCATTGGGTAAATCTGCTGCAAAGGACCTCTTTAAAGTGGAAGAGCAAAGATGTCACCTTGAAGAGTAACTTGCGCCTCACTCAAGCCATGGTATTTTCAATTGCATCATATGCACGTGAAAGCTGGACAACGAATAAGGAAGACTGAAAAAGAGTTGACGCCTTTGAATTGTGGTGTTGGCGAAGAATACTGAATATACCATGGACTGCCAAAAGAACGAACAAATCTGTCTTGGAAGAAGTACAATCAGAATACTCCTTAGAAGCAAGGATGGCGAGACTGCATCTTACACACTTTGGACATGTTGTCAGGAGGGATCAGTCCCTGGAGAAGGACTTCATGCCTGGCAGAGTACAGCGTCAGCAGAAAAGAGGAAGACCCTCAATGAGGAAGACCCTCAATGAGGTGGAGTGACACAGTGGCTGCAACAACAAGCTCAAGCATAACGACGATTGTAAGGACGGCTCAGGACCGGGCAGTGTATCATTCTGTTGTGCATGGGGTCGCTATGAGTCAGAACCAACTCGGTGGCCCCTAACAACAACAACAACCCACCAACCACTGCTGTCGAGTCGATTACGACTCACAGTGACCCTATAGGACAGAGCAGAACTGCCCCATAGAGTTTCCAAGGAGCACCTGGCGGATTTGAACTGTGGACCTCTTGGTTAGCAGCCGTAGCACTTAACTACTATGCCACCAGGGTTTCCAAAAGGAGTTTAGAATGTTTTAATTCAGAACTCCTTCCTGCTACCATCTACCATATTTTTAATGACTAATACTTTTATTTCACCTTGTTTTTACATTCTAAAATACTGGCTCTTAAAAAAGAATAATACTTATTTGGATTAACCAGGATATTTGCTAATTTATTGGTTCACCCTTTCGTCTCCCATCTCACTTGTTCCTTTAGGGTTCAGTTTGTTTCTGGTTCAGGTATGTCCTTTAATATTTCTTTCAGTGAGGGACTGTGAGTCCCAAATGTGAAAATGTATTTTGTCCTTCCTTCTGAAATACAGCCTAGCTAGGTATGGAATTGTTTCTCAGTTCTGGTTTCTCAACACTTTGAAGATATTTTCCATGTTCTGTCACCTCTTTTCGCTGGTAAGTCTGATGGCATGTCCCTGTCATTCCTTTTAGGGTAATTTGACTTCTTTCACGGGTAATTTTTAACATTTTCTTATTGTGTTTGGTGTCCTGTAGTTTCGCTGTTATGCGTAGGTCTCAGTTTTTACAATTATTCTGCCTGAGACTTAACGTCTACCTTTGATCTGATGACTCATGCGTTTCTTCAAATCTGAAAAATTCTCAGCCATGATCTCCGTGAATAGTACCTCTTCTTCATTTTCTGTTTTCTTTCCAATGAAACTTTTAGATCTACGTTGGATCTTCTAATTTTATCTCTTAAGTCTCTGAATTTTTGATTTTTGTATCTCCTTGTTTCTCTGTGCTGCTTTGGCAGTCTATTATATCCATTCTCCATGTCTTTCAGACTCTTTATAAAGCTCATTTTATTACGACAGGTAGAGGGTCAGTGGATTGACACAGTGGCTGCAACAACGGGCTCAAGCTTAGCAGCAATTGTGAAGATGGTGCAGGGCTGGGCACTGTTTCACTCAGTTGTACACAGGGCTGCTAGGAGTAGGAACTGACTCGACCACACCTAACAACAACAATGGCGATTATCTGGCTGAAAGGCATCAATAGTTGCCTATTTCCTACTTTATTAGCTACCCTTCTTGGCTTCCAAGGCCCTCATGAATCCAGGCCTGCCATTTACTAGCTGGGTAACTCTGGGCACACTTCTGAGGCTATTGAAAACTGAAATGAGATAAAGGATATACAGTGCAGAGCAAGTACCTGACGTGGTAGTATCCAAAAACCTGCTGCCATCAAGTAGATTCTGACTTACAGTGACCGTATAGGACAGAGTACAACTGCCCCATAAGGTTTCTTAGCTTGTAGTCTTTGCGGAAGCAGACTGCCACATCTTTCTCCCCTGGAGCGGTCGGTGAGTTTGAACTGCTGACCTTTAGGTTAGTACCCAAGCCCTTAACCACTGTACCACCGGGGCTCCTTATGTAGTAGTATCCAAACCATACCAAACCCATGGCCACTGAGTTAATCCCAACTGACAGCGACCTACACAACAGAGTAGAACTGCCCTGTAGAGTGTCCAAGGAGTCCTGGTGGACTTGAACTGGCAATCTTTTGGTTAGCAGCTATAGCCACCACTACGCCACCAGGGTTTCCATGTAGTAGTACAGGAAATAAAATTTGTTGTGATTGTCCAGCTCACAGCAATTCTGTGTGATATTTGTCCTCAAACCATTTTAGACATGGCTTCTTTCAAGACCTTGCTTCTCTGGCTGTAGTGATTGGCTAAGACATGGTCATATGACTCTAACCCAACCAGTTAATCATTCCTTTCTCCCGTGCACTGGCTGGTGGCTTGGAACCCCGACCTTTCAGTTAGCAGCCCATTGCTTAACTACTGTTCCACCAGGCCTCCTCTTCAAATCTGAGGTCAGGAATATTGGCTTTTTTCCTTTATCATTGCAGAGTACTTAAAATGTGTTAGTAGAGGTCTTGGTTGTAATAAAGGAGAATGAAAGTGACCCGGAGAAAAGAGGAGGTAGGTAAGGGTGGCAGACAGAGGGATTACTGACAACATTCAAGTTTCTAGTTTCACTGGCTTTGATGATACGGGACTTTACTTTCAGTATTATAAATTTCTTTCTTTTTTTTTTTTTTTTAATTGTGCTTTAGGTGAAAGTTTACAGCTCAAGTTAATTTCTCATACAAAAATTTATGCACATATTGCTATTGGACCCTAGTTGCAATCCCTAAAATATGACAGCACACTCTGCCTTTCCACCCTGCATTTCCAGTGTCCGTCCAACCAGCTCCTATCCCCTTCTGTCTTCTCATCCCACCTCCATACAGGAGCTGCCCATTTAGTCTTTTGTATCAACTTGAACTAAGAAGCACCCTGTTCACGAGTATTATTTTATATTTTATAGTCCATCAGTTCTATGTCTGAAGAGTTGGCCTAGGGAATGGTTTTAGTTCTAGGTTAATGGAAAGCCCAGGGGCCATGTCTTTGGGGGTCCTCTAGTCTCAGTCGGACCATTAAGTCTGGTCTTTTTATATGAATTTGAGTTCTGCACCACACTTTTGCTGTCAGAGACTCTCTGTTATGTTCCCTGTCAGGGTGGTCATTGGTGGTAGTCAGGCACCATCTAGTTCTTCTGGTCTCAGGCCAATGGAGTCTCTGGTTTATCTGGCCGTTTTGTCTTTTGGGTTAATATTTTTCTTGTGTCTGGTGTTCTTCATTCTCCTTTGCTCCAGGTGGGTTGGGACCAATTGATGCATCTTAGATGGCCTCTCGCAAGCTTTTAAGACCCCCAGATGCCACCACCAAAGTGGGATGCAGAACATTTTCTTTGTTATGCCAATTGACCTAGATATCCCCTGAAACCATGGTACCCAGACACCTGCCCCTGCTACTCTGTCCCACGAAGTGTTTGGTTATGTTCAGGAAACTTCTTAGCTTTTGTTTTAGTCCCGTTGTGCTGACTTCCCGTGTGTTGTGTGTTGTCCTTCCCTTCACCTAAGATAATTCCTGTCTACTCTCTAGTTAGTGAATTCCCCTCTCCCTCTCTCCCCACCCTTGTAATCATCAAAGAATGTTTTCTTCTGTTTGACTTTCTTCTTGAGTTCTTATAATAGTGGTCTCATACAATATTTGTCCTTTTTTGACTAATTTCACTCAGCATAATGCCTTCCAGATTCATCCACGTCGTGAGATAATTTTCAGACTCATCATTGTTCTTTATCTTTGCATCGGATTCCATTGTGTGTATATATCATAATTTGTTTATCCATTCGTCTGTTTATGAGCACCTAGGTTGTTTCTGTCCTTTTGCTGTAGTGAACAGTGCTGCAGTGAACAGGGGTGTGCATGTATCTGTTCATGTAAAGGCTCTTATTTTTCTGGGATATATTCCAAGAAGTGGGATTGCTGGATCATATGGTACTCCTTTTTCTACCTTTTTAAGGAAGAACCAAATCGATTTCCAAAGTGGCCATACCATTTCACATTCCCACCAGCAGTGTATAAGTGTTCCAGTCTCTCCACAACCTCTCCAACATTTACTAACTTCTGGTTTTTGGATTAATGCCAGCCTTGTTGGGGTGAGATGGTATCTCATTGCAGTTTTGGTTTGCATTTCTCTAGTGGCTAATGATCGTGAGCATTTCCTCATGTATCTGTTAGGTGCCTGAATGCCTTCTTTGGTGAAGTTCCTGTTCATATCCTTTGCCCATTTTTTAATTGGGTTATTTGTCTTTTTGTTGTTGAGGGTTTGCAGTATCTTGTAGATTTTAGAGATTGGATCCTGATCAGATATGTCGTAGCCAAAAATTTTTTCCCAGTCTGTAGGCTGTCTTTTTAACTCTGGTGAAGTCTTCTGATGAGCCTAAGTGTGTGATTTTTAGGAGTGCTCCCAGTTATCTAGTTTCTCTTCTGGTGTTTGTGCATTGTTAGTTATGGTTTGTATTCTGTTTATGACATATATTAGGGCTCCTAGCATTGTCCCTATTTTTTCTTCCATGATCTTTATCATTTCAGATTTTATATTTAGTTCTTTGATCCATTTTGAGTTAGTTTTTGTACATGGTGTGAGGTATGGGTCTTGCTTCATTTTTTTTGCATATGGATATACAGTTATGCCAGCACCATAAGTTAAAGAAGCTGTATTTTCCCTATATAATGGACTTTGGACCTTTGTCCAATATGAGATGCTCATAGGCAGAAGGATTTACATCTGGGTTCTCAATTCTGTTCCATTGGTCAATCTGTCATTGTATCAGTACCAGGCTGTTTTGATTACTATGGTGGTATAATATGTTCTAAAATCAGGTAGTATGAGGCCTCCCACTTTGTTCTTCTTTTTCAGTAATGCTTTACTTATCCAGGGCCTCTCCCTTTTCCATATGAAGTTGGTGATTTGTTTCTCCATCTTGTTAAAAAATGTTGTTGGAATTTGGATCAGGATTGCATTGTATCTGTAGATCGCTTTGGGTAGAATTGACATTTTTAAAATGTTGCGTCTTCCTATCCATGAGCAAGTTATGTTTTTCCGCTTATGTAGGTCTCTTGGTTTTTTGCAGTAGAGCCTTGTAGTTTTCTTTGTATGGGTTCTTTATGTCTCTGCTTAGATTTATTCCTAAGTATTTTAAGCTCTTGGGGGCTACTGTAAATGGTATTGATTTGGTGATTTCCTCTTTGAAGTTCTCTTCGTTAGAGTAGAGGAATCCAACTGATTTTTGTCAGTACTGTACATTTCTACATTTCTTTAATATTTGAGTATTTTATAATAAGCAGGAGAAATCTTATAATTTTTTTTAAATCAGAATTCAACATGAATTTTATTTTGTTGCTCAATTCCTTAAATTTTTTATTTCTATGTTTTAGAATAAATGGTTATTACCCTCTTGCCAGCTATGGAAATGTAGTTGCTGTAATAATAACATTAAATTTGTACAGCCCTTCAGAGTTCCCACAGCCTTTCATGTCATCTTACTTGATTTTGGGAGATGAGCAGGCCAGGTAAGGTCAAGTTTAGATTTTACGAATGATGTTCAGAGTCAGGAAGTGTGAGAACCCAGCTCGGTCTTAAACATTCTCTGGCAGGAGAGTTGTCAGATTTGGTGCATTATAAAACATAGTCATTAATTGTTGGTAATTAGAAAAATTCAGAGGAGCCCTGAAAAGTTTCATTAGATCAATTACAAAACCTACAAAAATACATACTTGGTCCATAATTTTAATTCATGTTCTCAAAAGCACTTACGTTTTCCCAAAAGTTAATCTTCACCATGTTCCTAATCAAGTTCCCACTGTGCTTTTAAATTCTAGAACTTTAATCTAGAGGAGGGATGATTGGGGGGAATTTATTGACTTCTGACTAGACATCCACAGTGGTTAACAGGTTTATGTATGCATGAAGCTAAATTCTTAAGGTAGAATTCTGTATCCCACATAGCACATGGGTAACTATTTACAAAGGTGACCTGTAATTACAAAGTGCTTTAGTAATTTTCTTTTTTTTTTTTAGTAATATTATCAGAACTTTGATTTGCAGAACTCAAATGCTTTCATAACATTAACTCATTCACTTTCACTGAACAGATAAGGAGAGGTTGGGGGACAAATAGCATCCCTATTTTGTCCACTGGAGTTGATGAAGTAAAGGGAAAGGAGTGAGGTACTGAAGATAATACAAAGCAAGAGCAGTTGGACTTCCTCTTTAGTTTTGTCATGATTGTTGCATTCACTGTTATGAGAATGTCTGCATTTTAAGTAGAAAATGTAATTTATGATGACGACTGTAATTTTAGGTAGAAATTGTTTCTAGAGCATCAAGGCCCAGATATGTCAAAGAATACTGGAAGGCTTGTACTATTAATCTGCATTGTTTTTGATCTTTCAGATTCTGATATTTTCATTTTTTATGGGGCTAAGGATTTTTTTTTATTTAAGGATAAGCTTTTTGTTTTTTAAGGATAAGCTTTTTGTTATAAGTGAAGCATTATAAAAATCTGACAGTTCTGGCGTAGGTCCCCTTTCCTGCATCCAGACTGCCCTTGGACTGAAATCGATCCTCTAAATATGAAGTCTATCCCAAGAGATACAACTGATGTGGGGAAAACGGGACTTTTTAAAACCAAGTCTGACGTCACACATTCGTGTTCTAACCATCTGTACCTTTTATTAACCGGGGGCTGGTCCCCCCTGGGAGGACAGACACGAGCATCTCTACCTTTTATTAACCAGGGGCTGGTGCCGCCTGGGAGGACAGACACAAGCATCTGTACCTTTTATTAACCAGGGGCTGGTGCCGCCTGGGAGGACAGACACAAGCGCACAACAGTCTTCTCCCACACAATCCTGGAATGGGAACAGTGTGCAGCTGCCTAAGAAAGAGAAGCAGTTTCAGAGCTGTGGGGTGGCGTGGAGGGGCGGGGGGTTGGGGGGTAGGGAGTGTATGTGTGTGTGGCAGGGTAAGGGAGTTATTCCTCTTCTCCATCCAAGGACGATACGTATTAGAAATTTTGCACATCGTTTTTTATATTTAATTGATTTTTCTCGCGTGGGAGACAGAATCCTTCAGGTGCTTAAGAAGAATGGGAGAAAAAAAGCAAGCCTGGCAGGGGAGCTTTCCGAGAGGGGGTCAACAGCCTTGCTTAGGATTGGGACTGCAGGCAAAAAAAAAAGCTCAGGCGTCCACAACCTGTTTGGCTGCAAATACACCTCCCTTCCTTCTGGAGAGCCAGCATCGTCCCTCTCCCCCTGGATTGCAGCCCCCAGGCGTTACCTCACACCCTTCCAGTGCCTCCACCATCCTCCCCAAATCCTGGACCTTTGGGGTCGGGGGAGAGGGGAGACAGAAGGGTCTCCATTCTACCTCGACATGCAAGTAGCGGCCAGTTCGCCTTCCCCACCTCCCTCTGGCCTTGGTCACCGCCCAGGTGAGGGCAGCAGCCCCCAAAACCACTTCTCACCCCACTCCCTGGGCTCCTTCGACCCTCCCCCACCCAAGCCCAGGGGCGCATCCTCACTCTTCCTCCAAATGCGAGTCCAGGTCACCCCCCAACCCAGGCCGCTATGGAGAAGACAGCAGCCCCCACGTTCCCACCCCTCACGCCTGCCCATTCCCGCCCCTCACCCAGCTCCTTCATCCCCCAAGGCTGGAGGCGCATCTACACTCTACCTCCACGTGTGAATCGCGGGCCGTTAGCCCCACCCCCTGTCCCCTTCAGCCCCGGGCTCCGCCCACCTCACTAGGCCGCGCGCCCAGGAGCCGGTACACCTGGCCGTCCCACCCCCGGCTCCGCCACGCTCCCGACTCCCCCGCCCACGGCAGCCGCAGCTCCGCGCCCACCCCTCGCGGCTTCCTCCTCCCCGCCCTCTCCCCCTCCGGCCGGTGGGGGGGGCCACCAGCGAGCGCAATGGCGTAGCCAATGGGCGCTCAGCTTACTCTGGCCTCTCCCCCGGGCGGCGGCCAATCGCGGCGGGCGGTGGTGGCAATATTGTGGAGTAGAGTTTGGAGCCGCTGCTGTGTCGCTGCATTTTGTTTTCTTCTAGTTTTGTAAAATACAGCCTAATATGTACAAGCTGTAGATGGGTAGTCGTCATTTTTTCATTGTGCGTTTAAGCATCAGGAGACTTAGAGATGGTTTAAATATAAAATCACTGAGCAAATAAAGCAGTTTGTTCAAATACCGAATCAGTAATCTGAATGAGAGCTTTCCTTCATCTTATGCCAGTACCTAATTATGTGGGTAAAAAGTTATTTCTTACTACTGTGTATTAATTGGTGAAAATAATTTAAGACTTTTTAAACTAAAATTAATTTCTTATTCTTTGTAGAGTAAAAGCATGAACTTTTCCCCCAGATTATTTCGCTTTAGTTTACACAGCATGAATCTGTAATAGTTGTAGGGTTTTCTTCAACAGGTGTTGCTGTCAGTATTTTTCTCTTTGAAGTTAATAAAAATGTAATCCTACATGACTGCATTTTAACTTATTAGTGGTTCATAGTACATTCATTATAATAAGAAAGATAGACGATCTTTGTTCAGATCAGGGATCACAAATTCACATGCCTATAGGGACTACAATAGGGAGTGATGTCTGGAGATCACAGCATATAGGAGCAGGTATGTTACTTGCTGCCATTGTTAACTGTGCAGGTATGCCTAGTGTCTTTAGAACTCCTTTTTTTTTTTTTTTTAAAGGAATTCAGCACTCTGGATTCTTAATACAAAATCTCTGTATAAGAATTTAATGCTATGGCTTTAAAAACGGGCTTGTAGGGAACTAGCTTGCACCCTGTAGTTTTAATCAGCTTGAGAAAACAAAGTCCTAAGTAAGATTCCTATTAAAAAGTTTTCTTCAAGGTAAAATGACCAAATTGGTCATTGGTCATAAACTTTAAAAAAATTGAGATATAATTTAAAAAAAAAAAAACATTGAAAGCTATATATATATTGACTCGTGGTGACCCCATGTGTATAGAGTAGAACTGTGCTCCATAGGGTTTTCAAGGCTCTGACCTTTCAGAAGCAGATCGCCAGGCCTGTCTTCTTAGGCTCCTTTCAGTGGGTACGGACCACCAACTTTTGGCTGGTAGTTGAGGGCTTAAACATTTGCGCCACCCAAAACTGTGAGAAAAATTTATATAACGTGAAACTCACCCTTTTAAAGTGTACAGTTCAGCGATTTTAAGTATATTCACAAAGTTGTGCGGTTATTACCACTGTCTAATTTCAGGTCATTTTCATTACTCTGAAAAGAAACCCCATATCCCATTAGCAGTCACTCCCTATTTGTTCCTCCCTTCAGCCTCTGGCAATCACTAATCTGCTGTCTCTACGGATTTACTTATTCTGATTATGTCACATAAACAAAGTACTATAACATGTGGTTCTTTCTGTCTGACTTCCTTCATTTAACATACTATTTTTAAGGTTCATGTATGTCGTAGTATCAGTCAGTTGGTTGTAAACTTTTATATTATGTTTCCATTGCCATCGAGTCGATTCCAACTGATAGTGACCCTATAGGACAGAGTAGAAATTCTCCATAGGGTTTCCAAGGACTGGCCGGTGGATTCAAACTGCTCACCTTTTGGTTAGCAGCCTCTGTAGCTCCATATCGTGTTTAAAACCAAACCCAGAGCTGTCCAGTCGATTCCGACTCATAGCGACCCTATAGGACAGAGTAGAGCTGCCCCATAGAGTTCCCAAGGAGCGCCAGGCAGATTCGAACTGCTGAGCCTTTGGTTAGCAGTCGTAGCACTTATCACTACGCCACCAGGGTTTCCATATCATGTTTAGGGGTTCCTAAAAAAGTTCCTATATTTGTATGCTATTTCACTGCTTCCTGTAGTGTTTGTTGATGTTGTTGTAAGGTGCTGTCAGATCAGTTCTGACTCATAGTAACCCTGCGTACAACAGAACGAAACATATCTGGGCCTGCGCCATCCTCATGGTGGTTGTTATCCTTGAGCCCATTCTTGCAGCCACTGTGTCAGTCCATCTCATTAAGGGTCTTCTTTTTTCCTGGTCCTCCACTTTACCCTGGCAAACAGGTTTCATGTCACCTTCCAGACTAAGACAGACTAGGAAGAAGGACCTGGCAGTCTACTTCTGAAAAGAATTAGCCAGTGAAAACCTTATGAATAGCAGCAGAACATTGTCTAATATAGTGCTGGAAGATGAGCCCCCCAGGTTGGAAGGCACTGAAAAGATGACTAGGGAAGAGCTGCCTCCTCAAAGTAGAGTGCACCTTAATGATGTGGTTGGAGTCAAGCTTTCAGAACCTTCATTTCCTGATGTAGCACGATGTCTTACATACTTTGGACATGTTATCAGGAGGGACCAGTCCCTGGAGAAGGACATCATGCTTGGTAAAGAGAGGGTCAGCGAAAAAGAGGAAGACCCTCAATGAGATGGATTGACACAGTGGCTGCAGCAATGGGCTCAAGCATAAAAATGGTTGTGAGGATGGTGCAGACCGGGCAGTGTTTCGTTTTGTAGTACGTAGGGTCACTGTGAGTTCAGAGCCGACTTCACGGCACCTAACGACAAGAATCACTTTACCAAGCATGATGTCCTTTTCCAGGGACTGGTCTCTCCTGATAACTTGTTCAAAATATGTGAGATGAAGTCTCATCATCCTCCCTTCTAAGACGCATTCTGGCTGTACTTCTTCTAAGATGGATTTGTTCATTCTTTTGGCAGTCCGTGGTATAGTCAACATTCTTTGCCAACACCACAACTCAAAGGCATATATATACACATAAAATGTATGTATTGCATATATAATTTGGGAAGCTATTATGTATGTTTTCTGAATCTGTTCTATAACTGGGGCTCCCTTCTGGGTTAGTGGTCATTAGGTGAGGATTCTTGATATGTTGAAGGTTTTTATGAACAAGCTTTTTAGTTATCTAGTGCTCCTGTGACAGGTACCAGAAGTGGATGGCTTTAACAGGCAGAAATTTATTCTGTCAGAGTTTATGAGGCTAGAAGTCTGAATTCAGGGCTCCAGCTCCAAGGGAAGGTTTTCTCTTTTTATCAGCTCTGGGGAAAGATCCTTGTCATCAATCTCCCCCTGGTCTAGGACCTTCTCAGTGCAGGGAACCTGGATCCAAAGGATGCACCCATTCCTGTCTCTTCTTTTGGAGATAATGAGGTCTGTCTCCTCTCTGCTCCCATCTCTCTTTTATATCTCAAAAGAGGCAACCCAATCCTGTAGATCATGTCCTGCCTCATTAATATTGTTGTTGTTGTTGTTGTTAGGTGCCGTCGAGTTGGTTCCAACTCATAGCGCCCCTATGCACAACAGAGCGAAACACTGCCCGGTCCTGCGCCATCCTTACAATCGTTGTTATGCTTGAGCTCATTGTTGCAACCACTGTGTCAGTCTGCCTCATTGAGGGTCTTCCTCTTTTCCCCTGACCCTGTACTCTGCCAAGCATGATGTCCTTCTCCAGGAACTGATTCCTCCTGACAACATGTCCAAAGTATGTAAGACGCAGCCTCGCCATCCTTGCTTCTAATGAGCATTCTGGTTGTACTTCTTCTAAGACAGATTTGTTCATTCTTTTGGCAGTCCATGGTATATTCAATATTCTTTGCCATCACCACGGTTCAAAGGCATCAGCTCTTCTTCGGTCTTCCTTATTCATTGTCCAGCTTTCACGTGCATATGATGCAATTGAAAATACCATGGCTTGGGTCAGGTGCACCTTAGTCTTCAGGGTGACATCTTTGCTCTTCAACACCTTGAAGACGTCCTTTACAGCACATTTGCCCAATGCAATGTGTCTTTTGACTGCTTGACTGCTGCTTCCGTGGCTGTTGATTATGGAACCAAGTAAAATGAAATCCTTGACAACTTCAGTCTTTTCTCCTTTTATCATGATGTTGCTCATTGGTCTAGTTGTGAGGATTTTTGTTTTCTTTATGTTGATGTATAATCCATACTGAAGGCCGTGGTCTTTGATCTTCATTAGTAAGTGCTTCAAGTCCTCTTCACTTTCAGCAAGCAAGGTTGTGTCATCTGCATAACGCAGGTTGTTAATGAGTCTTCCTCCAATCCTGATGCCCCGTTCTCCTTCGTATAGTCCAGCTTCTCGGATTATTTGTTCAGCATACAGATTGAATAGGTATGGTGAAAGAATACAATCCTGACACACACCTTCCCTGACTTTAAACCAACCAGTATCCCTTTGTTCTGTCCGAACAACTGCCTCTTGATCTATGTAAAGGTTCCTCATGAGTACAATTAAGTGTTCTGGAATTCCTATTCTTCGCAGTGTCATCCATAGTTTGTTATGATCCACACAGTCAAATGCCTTTGCATAGTCAATAAAACACAGGTAAACATCCTTCTGGTATTCTCTGCTTTCAGCCAGGATCCATCTGACATATCGTAGCAGTTAGGATTTACGACACATAGGATAATCACATCAGATCACAAAATGGTGGGCAATCACACAGTACTGGGAATCATGGTTTACCCAAGTTGACACACGTTTTATGGGGACACATTTCAATCCATAATAGTAGGGTTGGCATATCTCAGTGAGTAGAGAGAATAACTACTATTTTAGTGAGTTCACAGTTGATCTAGTACCCACCAAGAGGGTAGAACAGTGTACTTTGAACTTTGTTTATGGAGGCACAGGGGAAGATGATCCTTGAAAAATCTTGTAATTTGGCATACAGAATGCATGAAGTGTCTGAAGAACACTGAGGCCCAGATATTGAGGTACTTTATATCAAAGGTACTCCTTTTCTGCTGGTGACTGTGGGACACCCAAGAGTACATTAGCTACTGTCTCTGCCCTTAAGGATCTTATTGGCTATGAGAGGAGACAAGATACACATAAATACAGAGTATGTGAGATACTTCACATGAAAAGCATTGTGGAGGTCGAAGGCAAACATAAAAAGCATATTATTTGACAATGTAATGAACAAGTGTATTTTATGTTTCCTAACTTTATGAGTAGCTTGTATAATACAAGGAAACCCTGGTGCTATAGTGGTTAAGGGCCATGGCTGCCAACCAAAAGGTTGGAAGTTCTAATCCACCAGGTGCTCCTCGGAAACCCTATTGGGCAGTTCTGCTCTGTCCTATAGGGTCGCCATGAGTCAGAAATCGACTCGACGGCAACAAGAGTTTTGGTATAATACAAGGTAGAACATGGTGAACTCTATAAGAGATGTAGGTAACTTGTTTCAGAATTCAGAAAGGAGCAGATGATCTGATCATTGACAGAGGGACACCGTCACGGCAGGGGAGGTATTTTAGGTTTACCTGGAAGTATTTGTAAAAAGCAGACAGTTGTGCATTTAAGCAACAAGAGGGAACCATAAGGTCAAGCCAGAAAGAGGATGGTGTGCCTATGTTGGGATAGTAAAGAGAGAGAGAGCGCCCTGATTGGTGCATGTAGTTGAAAAAGAACGGGAGATAAATTACCTAGGTTAACTGTGACTACATTATGAAGTACTTTAAATATCAGGCTAAGAAGTTTGGATTTGATCAGTAGGCAATGAGAAGTCATTATAGCTGTGCTTTCTTAGAGTCTGTGAAGGACTTGGAGAGAAATGTGCATATATGTACTTAAGAGGGCCCATAACTTTCATTAGATTCTCAGAGGGGCCTATGACCCCTGAAAGTTAAATTACCACTGTATTACAGGTTTTAGAAGAGTAGATTACAAAAGACAGATAAACACCCAAGGCCAGTTGGGTGGCTATTGCTGTAATTCAGAGTGTATGTAATATGTTTGAGTATAAACTGAGGACATTAAGTACTAAGCAAAAGTTTGAACGGAAGTGAGTATATGTTTAAAGGTCCCACATAGCCATATTAATGGCTCACTTGTAAGTACAATTGAGGGTGACTATCATATATTTTGGAAACCCTAGTGGCGTAATAGTTAAGTGCTATGGCTGCTAACCAAAGGGTTGGCAGTTCGAATCCGCCAGGTGCTCCTTGGGAACTCTATAGTGCAGTTCTGCTCTGTCCTATAGGGCTGCTATGAGTCGGAATTGACTCGATGGCACAGGGTTTGGTTTGGGTTTTTTTTTTAATCATATGTTTTTGTTGTTGTCGTTGTTATTTAGTCCCAGTAGGATAAATTAAACTTTATGAAAATGAAGTCAAACATTGATTAAGGCAGTAAAAAGGAATCAGAGAATCCAGGTGTTTAGATTTGGGTTGTGTTAGGTTTTTCAGCATTTTATCTTGTTATTTGGCTTTTATTATTCTAGTCTAACATAAAATTGATATTTAGCAAACGTACTCTGGGGTGAAGTGACCCTGGAAAAATGCCGTGTGTCTGGACAGAGTAGTTCGGGATGAAGTCTTTTTGTTTTGGATAATGTTCCTCGTAGACAGCCACATGAAATCCAATCACTCACACAGTAACACTTCTGATTGAAAACAAAATGTAATGAAATCTCCGGTTACTAGTATGTTGTGTGCAAATAAAAAGTTAAAATGATGACAATTATCAAATACTTTCTAGTTTTTATTTCCACCATTCCCCATTCTTATTTATATGATAACTATCCTCCTTATTTGAAGCTCATTAAAAAAAAAAAAAAGAAAGAAAAAATTACTAGCGTTCTTCTCTGTATTTGCTGATTGGCATAGAAAACAGTCTGGATGCAGTTATTACTTCACAGCTTTAGGGAAAAGGCCACTTAATTTATTAGTTTATTATCAGCTTAAAAGTCAATCTTTTGTACTTGTAAGGATTTAAGGCCACAGATAACATTAAAACACGCAGCATAGGATAATTAAAATACTAAAGTAAAATCAGGTAAGAAATATTTGTTCTAAAACTTAGAATGAGAATTATTACAATTGAGCGCTACATTTAACTTTATTTCCTGTTATCTAAGGTATAAAAAAAAAAGAGATTGATTTTATATTTTATAGTATAAAAAATAAATAAAAGTTCTTAAATATTTTATTTTTTTAATATTTTATAGTAGGGAGCACAAATTACTTTGAAGAGGTAGCCTTTTCCCTTGCATCAGTTTCTGGATTGAAAAATTTGATCACTTTTTCTTTTTTAGATAGCTTTATTGAGATATATTCACCCACCATATAATTTACCAATTTAAATTATACAGTTCAGTTCACAGAACTGAACAAGTATCGTTACGATCAGTTTTAGAACATTTTTATCATACCAAAAAGAAACCCCTCACCTCTAAGCTGTCACTCCCTAAATCCGTATCCTCTCCAGCTGTAGATGACCACTGAACTGTTTTTGTCTGTGTAGATTAGCCTTTTCTGGATATTTTGTATAAATGGGATTAAATAACATATGTCCTTTGTGATTGTCTTCTTATCTTTGGAGATGTATCTATTAAGAGCCTTTTTTCATTTTTTAATTGGGCTATTCGTCTTTTCATTATTGAGTTGTAGGAGTTCTTTATATATTCTAGATACAAGTCCATTATGCGATACAACATTTATCAAATTTTTCTACCAGTCTGTAACCTGTCTTTTCACTTTTGTGATGGTGTCCTTTGAAGCATAAAAGTATTTAATTTTGATTAAGCCCAATTTATTTTTTCCTTGGTTACTTGTTCGTTTGTTGTCATATTTAAGAAATATTTGCCTAACTCAAAGTCATGAAGAGTGTAGTGGGTTGAACACTGGTCTTGAAAAAGACACGTCCAAGTCCTTACCTGAGGATCCTGTAAATGTGATCTTACCTGGACAGAGGGTCTTTGTAGATGTAATTAAGGAAATGATCTCGAGATGAGGTCACCCTGATTAGCATGGGCTCCAAATCCAGTGGAATGTCCTTGTAAGAGATAGAAAAGGAAAAGACTGAGAGACCTAGAAACACATGGGAGAAGGCAATGTGAAGATGGAGGCAGACTGAACTCACGTACCCTCAAGCCAAGGAACGACTGGAGCCTGAGATGCTGACAGAGGCAAGAAAGAAGTCTCCCCTAAAACCTTTGGAGGGAGGGCAGCTGTGTGGACACCTTGATTTTAGACTTCTGGCCTCAGCTGTGAGAAAATAAATTTTTGTTGTAAGCTACCAAGTTGTCATTTGTTATGGCAGTCCTAGGAAACTAGTACAAAGAGTTGTGTAGTTACAGCTCTTACATTTTGGTCTGTGATCCATTTTGAGTAAGTTTTGCATATGCTATGAGGTAGGAGTTTAACTTCATTTTTTTGTGTGTCTAGACTATTCTTTTCCCATTAAATTGTCTCGGTATCCTTGTCAAAAATCAACTGACTGTAAATGTGAGGATTTATTTCTGGCCTCTCAATTCTGTTCCACTGGGCTATATCAGTACCATACTGTCTTAATTACTTGTAGCTTTGTAGTAAGTTTGGAACTGAAAAGCATGAGTCCCCCAACTTTATTCTTCTTCTTCAAGATTATTTTGGCTTTCCTGGGTTACTGGCATTTCCACATAAATTTTAAGATCAACTTGTTAATTTCTGCCAAAAAGGCTGTTGGACTTTAATGGGAATTGTATTGAATCTGTGGATCAGTCTGAGGAATACTGCCATCTTAGCAATATTGTCTTTCAGCCCATGAACATGGGATGTTTTTCCATTTATTTAGTTTTTTTTTTTAATATTGTTTCTTTCAATGATGTTGTTTCCAGAGTACAAGTTTCTTAATTTTATTTTCAGATTGTTTATTGTGTATAGAAATACAGTTGTCTTTTGTATATTGCTCTTGTACCCTGCAACTTTGTTGAACTTGTTTATTAGTACTAATAGTTTTGAATGGATTCCTGAGCATTTTCTGTATATGAGATCATGTCACCTGTGAATAGAGAGAGTTTTACTTCTCTCCAGCCTAGCCTTTTATCTCTTCCTCTTGATGAATTGACCTGAGCAGAATCTCTAGGACAGTGTTGAATAGAAGTGGTGAGAGTGGACATCCTTATCTTGTTCCTGATCTTCTGGGGAAAGCATTCAGTCTTTTATTTTAAGTATGATGCTAGCTGTGAGTTTTTCATAGATGGCCTTTATCAGTTTCAGGAAGTTCCCTTCTATCTCTAGTTCGTTGACTGGTAGCTTCTTATACATGGATAAGAAGTTCCCACCTTGGGTCCATGATGTAGCCATATAACTAGAAGGAAAGATCCCCTGGCTTTAGCCAAGGTCGTATATTGTCGGAACTTGTCCATTCTCAAGACTTCTAAATATTGCTTTTTTATTAGTGATTCTCAAATTTGTGATTCTGGTTTTGAATTTTCACCTAAGTTCTAATCTCTCTGACATTTGCTTATTTGATGGTTCCAATTAGCTACCAGTCTGCCATTCCAAATTCAGCACGACTTTATTCATGCATTCATTTGATTGATTCATTTACTGTACATTGAGTGCTATTCCAGACTCCAAAGGATACAAGAATATGTTTGGAGAAATGTCTGGGGTAACAATGGCTCTAACACAGAGGACCTGGCGTGTCAACAGAGGACCCTCTTGGAGATATGCAGGGGCCGTATCACGAAGATTCTGTGAGCTAAGTTCTAAGGAGTTAGAACTTTATTCTGAAAGTAGTAGTGAGCCACTGAAAGATCTGAAGCAGGAAATCAGTGTCAGATGTGAATCTTGAACAAATCGTGAGGAAGGAGAGCTGGTGTAGAATATATAGATTGATGTTGAAAATGAAGCTGGAGGTTGGGGAACTGGTAGTTCTATCATTTGAAAAGAAAAGAAAGCCTGAAATAAGACAGTGGCAGTGGAGCTCTGGTGGCACAGTGACTAAGAGCTACAGTGAGCCATGGCTCCTAACCAAAAGGTTGGCAGTTCAAATCCACCAGCTGCTCCTTGGAAACACTGTGGGGAAGCTCTACTCTGTCCTATAGGGTTGCTGAGTCAGAATTAACTCGACGACAATGTTGGTTTTTTGTTTTTTAAGTGGGGATAGATCGTAGATTTTTAGGAAGTCAAAAGTGGATAGTACTTGGTAACTGGATTATAGAGGCTGAAGGAGCAGGACAGTACCTCCATGATTCCTATGGTTTTAACTAGGCGGCCTAGGCGGTTAGGGAACAAACAGAGGGAACTGGTTTGGCAGGAAGATGAATTCATATTTGGATATGTTGGGGTACTAGCAGGACATCTACATTGGAGAAGTGTTATAGTTGTTGTTAGTTGCCATCAAGTTGATTCCGACTCATGGCAACTCCATGTGTACAAAGTAGAACTGGGTTTTCAAGGCTGTCGTCCTCCATAAGCCGGTCATCAGGCCTGTCATCCAAGGCACATCTGGGTGAGTTCAAACTGTCAACCTTTCGGTTAGTATTCGAGTGTTTTCAGCGTCTGCACCACCTTGGGAATCCTAGGCAGTTAAATGTGAGGCTGGATTCAGAGAAAAATGTTTTAGGTGATAATTAATGTGAATGAGGTCACTCAAGGAATGAGCAGAGCTCCTGGTCAATGAGAGTGTAATGGAGACTATAGGATGAATAGAGGAAAGGAAACCTGAAATGAAGCTACAAGAGGTAGGAAGAAAGCTACGAGAGGCTGCTGTTACAGGCCAAAGTAGGGAAGAATTAGCTCAATTTTTCGTTATCCTCTAGTTTTCCTTTTATCTAGTACATTGTTTTAAACTTTAACATGAAATTTTTTTGTTTTGCTTTTCCCATTTGCCTCATGGTCTTTACTACCTAAGCCAGTGTTTCCTAACTTGGACATATATCAGAGTCACTTGGTGAGATTAAATGCAGGTTCTTTGGGTCCTGGTAGACCTACTGAATGAGAATCACCTGGGATGATACCTTAGAATCTGTATTTTTTAAAAACTTCTGTGATAAAGACTTGCTCTTTACCAAGCTTGTTTCTTTGTATCCCTGATGCCAGCTAACCTATATTTACTAGTCCTTTTGCTGTTGGGGATGGCCATATGATTGGGATCTTTCCATAGGAAATTAAGCAGAAGTGTTGAGTGTCACTTTATCCACTGCAAATATGAAGTCCCCTTGATTGATCCTCTCTCTTCCCCACCTGCTGTCTGGCAGTTGTAGGTATGACAGAGCAACATTGGAAACGAGGGGTCAAATAGAGCTGAGCATCTGTCCGCCTGCGTCGTCTCCACCCTCCTCAAACTGATCATTAACACTGATTTTGGTCTTTCTGTATGCACGGATTAAAAATAAACTATTGTGTTATGCCACAGTTTTGGAATTTACGTATTATACCATCCATTGTTACATTAGCCAGTATGGTTTCTTAGATTACTATTAAAGGATCAGATTTTGGGAACCATGGCCCTTTGTCTATGCCATTTGTATTTTTAAACTCATTTATATGGTAGGGTAGTCTTCAGTTTCAAACAACGTATTGCATTAGGCAAATCTGCTGCAAAGACCTCTTTAAATTATTAAAAAACAAAGATGTCACTTTGGGGACTAAGGTGCACCTGACCCAAGCCATGGTATTTTCATTTGCCTCATATACATGTGAAAACTGGACAATGAATAAGGAAGGCTGAGAAAGAATTGATGCCTTTGAAGTACGGTGTTGACGAAGAATATTTAATATACCGTGAACTGACAGAAGAGCAGACAAATATGTCTTGGAAGAAGTAGCAGCCAGAATGCTCCCTAGAAGCGAGGATGGTGAGATCGTGTACTTCTGGCATGTTATCAGGAAGGACCAGTCCCTAGAGAAGGATATCATGCTTGGTAAAGTAGAGTGTCAGCAAAAAAGAAGACCCTCAACAAGATCGACAGGCACAGTGGCTACAACAGTGGGCTTAAACATAGCAAGTGTAGTGAGGATGGCACATTACTGGACAGTATTTCATTCTGTTGTACATAGGGTCGCTGTGAGTTGGAACTAACTCGATGGCACCTGATGACAATAGTCTTCAGTTGTTGACTTACAGGGACTGCAGGTAAATATTGTGTTTTTTTCTGTAATAATTTTAATGGAAATGGTTTTGTTAACATCCTGATAATTTTATTAAATGACAAACATTTGCATGCTTACTGCCTCCTGGTCTTTGATGCTGGAGATACATCTATATATAAAACAAAGGGTCTGCCTTCTGGTATGGAATAAGGTGGACTCAGATAAGGGCAAGTGTCTTAACTGTACTTTGGAGTGCCAAGGGAGAAGTGGCTAATTGAACCCAAGGTGGAGTGGGTGGAGTCCTTCTCGATGTTTATATCCCTTTTGTAATATTGTTCTCTTTTGTACTCGTTGGACAGGAGTCATACATAACCTCTTTAAAATATCCCTTTAAATGAAAAAAAAACCAAACCTGCTTCCATTGAATCGATTCCAACTCCTAGTGACCTTATAGGACAGAGTTTCCAAGGAGCGCCTGGTGGATTCCCTTTAGAAGATCAAAAACCACAAGGACATGTTTGGTAGATTTGTGTTCCGTGGGGTGTGCCGAACATGTACCTTTTCTTAATCTCCATCACTAAGAAAATTATTTAAGAGAACTATAAATTTTCGTCTTGATGCAGATTATATTGTTAAATGTTGCCTGCAATTAACAAAGAAAAAAATGTAAAGAAAACTTTATTGATGATATTTACTCTTTCCCTCTTCCTTTGTAGGGAAATTTTGGATTGGGAATGATGAACGTCAGAAAGAACCTACTTTCTTCATAAACATGGTATGCGAAATCTGTGTAAGTTCCATAGGGTAAAATCACACAATTAATCAAACAGGACTTGGAAAGATCTATCTATCTGTCTTGCCAAACCCATGGCTGTCCAGTTGATTCTGACATGACGACTCCATGTGTGTAGAGTAGAACTGCACCCTGTAGGATTTTCTCGGATGTAGTCTTTATGGAAGCAGATCTCCAGGTTTTTCTTCCGTAGTGCCACTGGGTGGGTCCGAACCTCCACCCTTATTTTTTTTTTTTAGTCTTTATGGAAGCAGATCGCCAGGTTTTTCTTCCGTAGTGCCACTGGGTGGGTCCGAACCTCCACCCTTAAGGTTAGTAGCTGTGTGTGTGTGTGTGTGTGTGTGTATGCATGCATGTGTGTGTGTAGATGGGTGCGTTTGTATATGAATAAACAAGAGTCTTCTATATTGCATAGTTCTCTAAATACTTAAGGATTTCCCCCAGTTTTGAAAGCTTACACGCTAGGCAGTGTGTGGTTGCAGTGTCAAACTGAATCGTTACCAGCGTGTGGAAAGTGTTCCCAGGAGAACTATAAAAGGTTGAGCAAGTGAGAGCCACAACCTGGAGAAATAGGCGTGGCATGTTCTTGGAGTTTGTTGGACTTGTTTGTTAACAACAGTTGGCTTTTAAAGGATATGTAAGCGACTGCAGCGTCAGTAGGGTTGAAACCAGGTGACTAGATCCAAGTAGCAAGTGTAATATTAGTTAGGCAAGACAGATAATTAGCCTAATCCGAGGTACGAGCAAGTAGTTAGAAACTAGCGTGTCTGTGAGAGCCTGCAGGATTCAAATAGGGAAGATGTCTGGGATCAAGAGACTTGAGTAAACGAGGCCAAGGAGCTATGTGACCTTGCAGACATTTTCATGTGATCTTGTAGCAGGGACACTGAGAGAGAACCTGGTTAGAGTATTTCCTAATAGAGAAGCTAGTCAAGGGGGAAAATGAAATATGGGCCGTATGTCCTATAGAAATGTTTCTGTGTGATTGTGTATATGTTCAGTAATGGCGAATCTACTCACTTAACAATGGATGAACTTGTTATTTTAAAGAAACTTACTGTAAATGATTTAAAATATGAAGTCCTTTAATAGAATAAGTTATCTTTTAGCTCATCTTTTATCATAAAACTGAATTTCTGTATATCACCTTCACTTAAATTTAGGTGCTCTGACGGTTTGACTGTTACAGTTGATCACTACAGAGACTATTTTGCATGTTCTCATGAATTACTGGAGTCCTGGTGCCATAGTGTTTAAGAACCCAGCTGCTAACCAAAAGGTCAGCAGTTTGAATCTACCAGCCACTCCTTGGAAACGCTGTGGGGCAGTTGTGCTCTGTCCTGTTGGGTCGTTATGAGTCAGAATCGACTCGACAGCCTCAAGTTTCAGGTTTGGTAAGTTATTGGCTTTAGAACCACCTATGTATTGGCTGTTGAACTGTTGCTTTTTAAATGTTCGTAATTAACTCGTTTGTATTTTCTCCTTACTGACGATATTTCACCTTCTAAGGCTTACAGATTCAATTAATTTTTTTTTTTTTTTAAGGCTTACAGATTCAATTAATGTCAAATGAGCTCCTTACCTGCTCACCTTGTGCCTCTCTTTGCTCCTTGGAGCCGCAGTTCTGAACTTGAAATTTCTTTTCTCTGACCACAGTTTCTTTCATTCTTGGTTCTTCCAGTGAACCTGAGCTTTGCTGTATTAAGCCTACTTTTCTTAGTTGCTCGGTTCAGTTTGGCCACAGACTGACCTCTGGAGAAGCCTTGACCTTTTGATTTGCACAGTCCTGGTTAGAGCAGTGTTTTTCAAAGTGTATGCACTGCTAAAGGGGCAAGGTGGGCAAACCTCACCTTTGTCATTTCCTTGTCACCACTTACATGGCACTTTGTCTCTCTTACCCTGACCACCCAGAGTTAAACTAGACCTCATCCCTGGCCACCTAGGGCCAGGTCATTGGGTACCAGCCGTAGGCTCAGAAGTCTGCACAACTCCCATCACTTCAGACCAGCTGGCCCCTCTCTCTCTCTCTCGTCCCCTAGGACTAGCCTGTGTAGCCTTTCTCTGTCACCCAGCTGCCCAGACCTGGGTCTTCACAAATCTCTGTCCTGTTAGCCCCTGCTGGCTTATTGCCCCCTGGGTTTGCTAATTCTCTATAACTGCTCATAAAATTCACAGAAACTTTTTAATTTGTTGTTGTTGTGTGCTGCTGAGTTGATTCCAACTCAGAGCAACCCTTTTGACAGAGTATAACTGCCCTATAGGGTTTCCTAGGCCATAATCTTTACGGGAGCAGATTGCCAGGTCTTTTCTCCTGCGGAACCACTGGGTGGGCTCAAACCACTGGTTAGCAGCAGAGAGCTTAACCATTGTGCCACTAGGGCTCCTTTACTTGTACCTACATTTACCCATTTGTTATAATAAGAAAGAATACAAGCAAAGAAAGACTTCAGATAAGGTCTGGGAGAGGGCCTTGTGGCGCAGTGCAGAGACAGTCTCTGACTTTCATCTTTATCCTCCCATCTTGTCAGCTGAGGATTATGTGCCTGATGATTTTATACATGGTGTTAGTTGATGAGGACTGAGGAGGGATGGCAGGAGCTGAGACTAGGGGAGGAAGAGTATATAGGGGCAATTCTAAACTAAGGGGCTTGAAATTTATTCTTACAGCTGTGGGGTGGTAGCCATTGGAAACGTTTATTTAGAGTTTTGTCGTTCAATTTGAGCCTTTAGGAACCGACTTTGCAAAGACTGGGCTCTGAATGCTTAGAGATGGCAGTGACAAATCACAGGTTCAAAGAGGAAGGTGAATCTGCCTTTTTCTCTGGAATTGGTCCTTCATTCTTTTGGGCAGTTAAAAGCTGTTTGTATCCAAGAAGCTAGTTCCTTGCAAGCATGAAATATTTACAAATTTGTGACAGAGTGATGTATAGTATATGGAGAGGGAATCATGAGAGCTCTCTGTGAGGTTTGTGCAGCAACAGTTTGAGAAAACCACTATTAAAGGAGACCCCGGCTGGTGCAAATGGTTAACGTGCTCAGCTCCTAACGGAAAGATTGGAGGTTGGAGTCCACCCAGAGGTGCTTTGGAAGAAAGGCCTGACAATCTTCTTACAAAAAAAAAGCCGTCGATAACCCTGTGGAGCACAGCTCTGCTCTGACATACGTGGGGTTGCCATGAGTTGGAATTGACTGGACAGCAACTGGTGTTTTGGTTTGTTACAGGCTGAACAGATTGCTTATTGTTTGTGTATATAGAGTGGGGTGTATACTGAAAGCCTAAACATCCTCTGGCATCTTATTTATTTTTGACTGTTCAAGGAAGGCTGGGCTGATAATAGCAGTGCCTTTTAGTAGTTGACATAACAGGGAAGTGTTTGGCCTTTTACTTCCCTGGAACCCACAGCTTTTTTTTTTTTTTTTTTTTTTAAACCATAGGTAAGCTAGGTAAGAGGCTTTGTACTTGCTTCTTAGAAGAAATTTAAGAGCAGTAAATTGACTGCCTTCAAATTTTTGCTACCAGTTCTTCACAGAAGTACAAAATGCAGAACCCTGCCTGATTCCTTTGTAAACAATCCTTGTGATTGTCAGCTTGCCAAGGGATGCTTTTTTCTTTTGAGTAATTTCTGGGGAATACCTTGCTTTGGATCACCCTTAGTTATTGCCCAAAGTTGCCTTCGGGAACGCAGGTGCTCTTTCCCCCCCTTATTCATAAAACCATTAAATTCTACTTTTTTCAGGAATTTAACATTGTTTTCATTGAACTGATGTAAGTTAAAATTGAAACGGTGAGAGAATTTACCTATTTAGTCTTGAGCTTAAAATTTCCCAAAGAGTAGGAGCCATAGTTTTGCCCACCACCAAACATAGAACAAGTAATTTTGAATGTATGGACATGATTATGTCATGGCCTTTCTAAATACAAAAATACAACTTTCACTTAGAACATTGAGTACTTTGATAATATCTTTACTGATATTGGTGAGAATGTAGTGAAATTGGTCCCATTATAGTTTTTTCTATTTGCCTTTTTTTTTTTTAGTAATGTTTTAGGTGAAAGTTTACAGAGCAAATTAGTTTTTCATTAAAGAATTAAGAGACAAATTGTTTTAGGACATTGGGTGCCAACGCTTTGATGTGTCAACACTCTCCCCTTCACGCCGGGTTCCCTGTTTCCATTTGTTCACTTGCCCGTCCCTTCCTGCTTTCTTTATCTTTGCTTTTGGGCTGGTGTGTTCATTTAGTCTCATAAACATGGTTAAATTATGCAGCCAGTTCCTCAGGTGTGTTATCGTCTGCCATATAGACTTGTCTCATCTTTGGCCTAAGAGGGAGCCTCTGGAGTACTTTTGTACCGAGTTAAAAGGGTATCCGGGGGCCATAGGCTTGTGGTTTCTCAAGGTTCTGTCAGACCAACAAGTCTGGTGTTTTTTTGTGTGTTTGAATTTGAATTTTGTTCTACATTTTTCTCCTGCTCTGTCCAAGGACCCTGTATTGTGATTCCTATCAGAGCAGTTGGTGGTGGAAGCTGGGCACCATCTAGTTGCTCTGGGCTCAGCCTGGCAGAGATTGTGGTAGTTGTGGTCTATTAGTCCTTTGGACTAAACTTTCCCTTGTGTTTTGTTTTTTTAATAGACTGAGGTAATCCTGTTTATTTGTCTACATGTTTATGGTGTCTCCCTGTACTGGAGTGTGAACTTTAAGAGGACAGGGACCATGTGTCTTTTATATATTGCTGTATCCCTGTCATGGATTGAATTATGTCCCCCTCAAAAATGTATGTGTTTACTTGGTTAGGCCATGATTCCAGTATTGTGTGGTTGTCCTCCATTTTGTGATTGTAATTTTATGTTAAAGAGGATTAGGGTGGGATTTTAACACCCTTACCAGGTCACATCCCTGATCCAGTATAAAGGAAGTTCCCCAGGGATGTGGCCTGCACCACCTTTCATCTCTGAAGAGATGAAAGGGAAGTAAGCAGAGAGTTGGGGACCTCCTACCACCAAGAAAGCAGTGCCAGGAGCAGAGCTTGTCCTTTGGACCCAAGGTTCCTGTGTGAGATGCTCCCAGACCAGGGAAAGACTGATGACAAGGACCTTCCTCCAGAGCTGACAGAGAGAGAAAGCCTTCCTCTGGATCTAGCGCCCTGAATTTAGACTTGTAGCCTACTAGACAGTGAGAGAATGAATTTCTTTTGTTAAACCTGTGCACTTGTGGTATTTCTGTTACGGCAGCACTAGATGTCTGAGACAATCCCTATCACCTATTATAGTGCTTTGTGTATAGTGGACACTCAAGTCATTGCTGAATGAATTCTGATCTGGTGTGGCTTACATGGTATCCTGACATATATTAAAAAAGCACCTCAGGTTATTTTGATGTGCACTGCCATGGTTGAGAAACCTTGGTCTATCTTCCCTCTCTAATCCGCGTGAGATATAGAAGATAATCACTCTTGAAATTGGTAATCTCATTTCCCTAGGAGGAAAAGTTTAATTTGGTAATGTTATTCAGGTGTTGTTTGTAGGTGGAACTCAGAATGGACAATTGCATTACATCATCAAATAATTAAGTTTAGGAAAGGTGGGAAGATAGACCTAAAATTGAGTTTATTCCTTTTTTTTTGGTAAAAAAAAAAAACAGTCAAGGTTAGACTTCTTAGATGGTTTTTCTTCAAAACACTACTTCTCAATGTTGGGTAGGTTAGGATTTTGCTTCTGGGGGACATTTTGACGTCTGGAGACGTTTTAGATCCCTTGTGGTCAGTGGTTAAGTGATCAGCTGCTAACCAAGAGGTCATCAGTTCAAATCCAGCCCCTCTGCGGGAGAAGGATGTGGTAGTCTGCTTTTGTAAAGACTAAAACAAAAGACTACAGCCTTGAAAACCTGCTGGGACAGTTTTACTCTATCTTATAGGGTCACTATGAGTCGAAATGGTCTCCACTGGCAATAGGCTTTTTAGTTTTAATTTAAATATGCACATATCTTACATTTTAAAGACTTGTTTGTATATGTAAGTCAGTAGTTTTCAAAGTGTAGTCCTTGAACCCTTAGGAGTAAAACCTGTTCATATTAATACTAAAATATTATATGCCCTTTTCTCTTTGATGTTTGGATGAAAGATACAAAAGCAATGCTGAGTAAAACAGCTGATACCTTAGCAGGAAATCAAGGCAGTGGCACTGAATTGTCTAGTAGTGTGTATTCTTCTCTGTCATGAATACTTCACGTCATACAGTTAAAAAAAAAAAACCTCATTTTTCCTTCAGATTCTTTTTCAGTACAAATTAAATTTTACTCTACTTGGCTCTAGAGTATCTGTGTGATAAAATGGGTATGTGCTGCAGAGGAAAAGAATTTGTGTGATTGAGTTGCTAGCTCAGCTACCCTCCTCCCCATTTTCATGTAATATCTTCTTTAATTGAAAGAACAACTGAAAAACCATGGTTATTCAGACTTGGGTATTTGACAAACATTTCTTTGAAAATGAACAAAATGAACTTGTTACTAATAAAATTGGAGCTTTCAGGCAAAAATTAGAATTTGGGGAAATCTGTATGGGCCACCTTGAGCTTGATAGCATTCTAGTAAAGATATTTGTGGTAATAATGATAGTAATAGTGATATTATATAATGAACTGTGTCAACATTTGGAAGAACTGAATAACTCGGTAAACCAACATTTTCCAGATGGCGTTACGAAATCACACGTAGGTAAAGATCCCATGCAAAGAGCACGTTAGACAAATGGATTTTGTATGTGTGTGTGGTAAAATACGTATAACAAAACATTTGGCATTTCAACCATTTGTATGTGTACAATTCAGTGACATTTATTACATTCACCATACTGTGCAGTTGTCATCCCTATCCATTTCCAATTTTTTTTGTTATCATCCTTAACAGAAACTCCGTACTCCTTAAGGAATAACTTTCCGTTTTCCCCTCCCACCTGCCCTTAGTAAGCTCTAATAAACATTGATCTCTATGCATTTGCCTGTTCTAGGTATTTTATATAGGTGGGTCATACAATATTGTCCAGTGGTGTCTGACTTAGTTCACTCAGTATAATCTTTTCAAGGTTCATCCATGTTTTACCATGTATCAGAACTTCATATTTCTTCATGGCTGAATTACTGCATTGTATGGATTTCCCACATTTTATCCATTCATCTGTTGATGGATACTTAGGTTGTTTCCACTTTTTGGCAGTTGTTAATAATGCTTCCCCCACGTGTCTGTCATTTTGTCGTACTGTGGGGGCTTGCATGTTGCTGTCATGCTGGAAGCTCTGCCACTGGTATTCAGATACCAACAGGGTCACCCGTGGCAGGCAGGTTTTAGTGGAGCTTCCAGACTGAGACAGACTAGGAAGAAGGACGTAGTGGTCTATTTCTGAAAAGAATTAGCCAGTGAAAACCTTATGGATAGCAGTGGAACATTGTCAGAGACTGTCCCAGAAGATGAGCTGCCTCCTCAGAGTAGAGTTAACTTGATGATGTGGATCGAGTCAAGCTTTTAGAACCTTCATTTCCTGATGTGGCACGACTCAAAATGAGAAGAAACAGCTGCGAACATCCATTAATAATTGGAACCTGGAATGTACAAAGTATGAATCTAGGAAAATTGGAAATCATAAAAAACAAAATAGAACACGTAAGCATCAATGTCCTAGGCATTAGTGAGCTGAAAAGGACTGGTATTGGCCATTTTGAATCGGACAGTCATATGGTCTGCTATGCCAGCAGCAACAACCTGAAGAGGAATAGCATTGCATTCATCATCAAAAAACATTTCAGGATCTATCCTGAAGTACAATGCTGTGGGTGATAGGATAATATCCATACGCCTGCAAGGAAGATCAGTTAATGTGACCTACTTTTCAAATTTACGCACCAACCACTACGGTCAAAGACGAAGAAATTAAAGATTTTTTACCAACTTCTGCAGTCTCCAATTGATTGAACATGCAATCAGGATGCATCGATAATTACTGGTGATTGGAATGCAAAAGGTGGAAACAAAGAAGGATTGGTTGTTGGAAAATATGGCCTCGGTGATACAAACGACCCTGGAGATGGCAGGATAGAATTTTGCGAGACCAATGACTTTTTCATTGCAAGTATCTTTTTTGAATAACATAAGTGGCGATTATACACCCGGGCCTCACCAGATGGAATACACAGGAATCAAATCAACTACATCTGTGTAAAGAGATGATGGAGAAGCTCAGTATCATCAGTCAGAACAAGACCAAGGGCCGACTGCAGAACAGACCATCAACTGTTCATATATAAGTTCAAGTTGAAGCTGAAGAAAATAAGAACAAGTCCAAGAGAGCCAAAGTACAGACTTGAATATATCCCACCTGAATTTAGAGACCATCTCAAGAATAGATTTGACACATTGAACACTAATGACCAGACAAGTTGTGGAATGACATCAAGGACATCATACGTGAAAAATCAAGTGATCATTAAAACAACAAGAAAGAAAGAAAAGACCAAAATGGATGTTAAAAGAGACTCTGAAACTTGCTCTTGAACATCAGGTATCTAAAGCAAATGGAAGAAGTGATGAAGTAAAAGAGCCGCACAGATTTCAAAGGGTGGCTCCAGAAGACAAAGTAAAGTAACCTGGAGTTAGGAAACCAAAAGGGAAGAACATGCCGGACGTTTCTCAAGCTGAAAGATCTGAAGAAAAAATTCAAGTCTGGAGATGCCATACTGAAGGCTTCTTCTACAAGGAACATATTAGGTAACACAGGAAGCATCAAAAGACAATGGAAGGAATACACAGAGTCACTGTACCAAAAAGAATTGGTCAACAGAACCGATGGTACTGAAGGAAGAGGCTCAAGCTGCACTGAAGGTATTGGCAGAAAAACAAGGCTCCAGGAATTGATGGACTACCAGTTGAGATGTTTCAACAAACAGATGCAGTGCTGCAAGTGCTCACTTGTCTATGCCAAGAAATTTTGGAAGACAGCTTCTTGGCCAGCCAACTGGAAGAGATCGGTATTTGTGCTCCTTCCAAATAAAGGTGATCCAACTGAATGCAGAAATTATCCAACAGTATTATTAATATCACACGCAAGTAAAATTTTGCTGAAAATCATTTAGAATGAGCTGCAGCAGTATATCAACAGGGAACTGCCAGAAATTCAAGCCAGATTCAGAAGACGAGGTGGAAAGAGGGATATCATTGCTGATGGCAGATGAATCTTGGTTGAAGTCAGAGATAACCAGAAAGATGTTTACCTCTGTTTTACATTCACTGAGCAGAGGCATTTGACTGTGTGGATTATAACAAATTATGGATGATTGCCAAGAATGGGGATTCCAGAAAACTTAATTGTGCTTATGAGGAATCCATACATAGATAAAGAGGCAGTCGTTGGAACTGAACAAGGGGATACTGCGTTGTTCAAAGTCAGGAAAGGTGTGTGTCAGGGTTGTATGCTTTCACCATATTTATTCAGTCTGTATGCTGAGGAAATAATCCAAAAAGATGGACTATATTAAGAAGAATGAGGCAACAGGATTGGAGGAAGACTCGTTAAACAATCTGCAATATGCAAATGACAAAACCTTGCTTGCCGAAAGTGAAGAAGACTTGAAGCACTTATTGATGAAGATCAAAGACTACAGTCTTCAGTATGGATTATACCTCAACATAAAGAAAACAAAAATCCTCACAACTGGGCCAGTAAGCAGCATCATCATAAACAGAGAAACAATTGAACTTGTCAAGGATTTCATTTTACTGGATCCATAATCAACACGCATGGAAGCAGCAGTCAGGAAATCAAAGGACACATTGAGTAAATCTGCTGCAAAAGACCTTTTTAAAGTGTTAAAAAGCAAAGATGTCACCTTATAGACTAAGGTGGGTCTGAACCAAGCCATGGTGTTTTAAATTGCATCTGCATGCGAAAGCTGAACAGTGAATATGGAAGACTGAAGAAGAATCAATGCCTTTGAATTAATGGTGTTGGCGAAGAATATTGAGTATACCATGGACTGCCAGAGGAACGAACAAATCTCTCATGGAAGAAGTACAACCAGAGTTCTCCTTGGAAGCAAGGATGGCAAGACTTCTCTCATGCTTTGGATATGTTATGAGGAAGGATCAGTCCCTGGAGAAGGACATCACGCTTGGTAAGGTGGATGGAGGGTCAGTGAAAGAGAGGAAGACCCTCAACGAGGTGGATTGACACAGTGGCTGCAACAATGGGCTCAAACATAGCAACAATTGTTAGAATGGCACAGGACTACACAATTTTTCGTTCTGTTTTCCATAGGGTCACCATTAGTTGGAACCAACTCGATGGCATTTAACAACAACAACAATAATAATGCTCCAGTGAACATTGGTAAGCAGGAAACTAAGACCCTGAGTCTTAGGCTGGGTGTTCTAGAGAAGCAAATCCAGTAAAGCGGATAAGTACATATAGAGAGAAATTTGTGTGAAGGAAATGGCTGATGTGGTCGTAGAGGCTGGAACATCCTAAATCCGTGGATTAGGCTGGAGACTTCTCATGAATCACATAGCGGCAGGGCTGGGGAACCCAAAATGGGCAGGCAAGATGGCAGGTAAGCTGCTAGCTCAAGTCCCAATAACTGGAGGTCAGACAAACAGGAGCCACCTGCAGAGTCCAGAATGAGCAAAAGTCCATGACCCTTGCCAGAAAGTCTACCTATATTGGTTGCAGGCCACACCCCCGAGGAAACTCCCTTTCAACTGATTGGCGACTCACAGCAGATCCCATCATTGAGATGATTACATTACATCAGATCTTATCATGGAAGTGATTACATCATTATACGACTGCCAAACCACTGAAAGTCACGGCCCAATCAATTTGAAACACAACCATAATGATCACACCCTGCTTTCAAGTCTTTTGGGTAGGTATATACCTAACAGTGCAACGGCGGAGTCATATGGTAATTCTGTTTAACTTTATGAGGAACCACCAAACTTTTCCACAGCAACTACACCATTTTACATTCCCACCAACAGTTGATTAGGGTTCCAATTTTTCCATATCCTTGCCAACACTTCTTATCTTCCATTTTTCTGGTAATAGTTATCCTAGTGAGAGTGAAGTGGTATTGTGGTTTTGATTTGCGTTTCCCTAATGATTAATGACGTGTCAAGCATCTTTTTTTCCCTTAAGTTAAATTATTTTTTTGTTTATTGTACTTTAGGTGAAGATTTACAGAGCGAACTAGTTTCTCATTTAACATTTAATACACATACTGTTCTGTGACATTGGTTGCCAACCCCACGACATGTCAACACTCTCCCCTTCTCAGTCTCGGGTTCCCCATTACCAGCTTTCCTGTCCCCTGCTGCCTTCTTGTCCTTGCCCCTGGGGTGGTGTGCCCTGTTAAGTCTCCTTTTGTTTTATGGGCCTGTTTAATCTTTGGCTGATGGGTGAACCTCAGGAATGATGACTTCATTACTGAGCTAAAAGTGTGTCTGGGGCCATACTCTAGGGGTTTCTCCAGTCTCTGTCAGGCCAATAAGTCTGGTCTTTTTTTGTGAGTTAGAATTTTGTTCTGCATTTCTCTCCAACTCTGTCTGGAACCCTCTGTTGTGATCCCTGTCAGAGCAGTTGGTGATGGTAGCCGGGCACCATCTAGTTGTGCTGGACTCAGTCTGGTGGAGGCTGTGGTAGTTGTGTTCCATTAGTTCTTTGAGTTAATCTTTCCCTTGTGTCTTTGGTTTCCTTTATTCTCCCTTGTGTTGAGCATCTTTTTATGTGCTTATTGACTGTTTGTATGTTCTTTAGAGAAATGTCTGTTCAAATCCTTTGCCCATTTTTAAATTTGGTGGTTTGTTTTTTGTTGTTAAGTTGTAGGGTTTTTTTTTTTTTTTAATATTCTGGGTACTAAACCATTATCAGATACATGGTTCCTAAATATTTTCTCGGATTCTGTAGGTTGTTTCTTAACTTCCTTGATAAAATCCTTTGGAAGTTTTTCCATTTGGAGAACTCGATTTATCTGTTTTATCTTTTGTTACGAATGCTTTTGGTGTTATATCTTAGAATCCACTGTCGGAAACTGGATCCCAAAGCGTGTTTTATTCTTAGCATTTTAAGCTTTTAGTTCTGACATTTAGATCATTGATCTATTTTGAGTTAATTTTCATACATGGTGTGAGGTATGGGTCCAATGTCATTCTTTTGCATTCTTTTTCTCAGCACCATTTATTAAAAACTATTCCCCAATTGAATGCAATTGGCACCTTGTAAAAAAATCAGTTGACCATAGAAAATGAATTTATTTCTGGACTCCCAATTCTATTTAATTTCTTTATATCTTTGTCATTATAAAAAAAAAAAATAAAAAAAGTTGTCATTATACCAGCACCAAATTGTTTTGATTACTGTAGCTTTATACTAGTTTTTGAAATAGAGACATTTGAGTCCTCTTTGTTTTTATTTTTCAGGGTTGCTTTGGCTATTCGGAGCCCCTTGCAGTTTCATATGAATTCAAGGATTGAGTTTCCCATTTCTGCCAAGAAACTGTTGGAATTTGTGTAAGGATTGCATTGAATCTGTTGATTGGTTTGAGTAATATTGACATTTGAACAATATTAAGAACGTGGAATGTGTTTTCATTTATTTAGGTGTTTAATTTCTTTCAGCAATGTTTTATGGTGTTCAGTTAAAAGTCTTTGTCCTCCCTGGTTAAATTAATTCCTAGGTATTTTATTCTTTTAGATGTTTTTGTTTATGAAATAGTTTTCTTTTTTTTCCTTGCCTCTTTAAAATAGTCTTTTGTTGTTGTTGTTGCTGAGAGTATATGCAGCAAAATATATACCAATTCAACACTTTCTGCGTGTACAATTTAGTGACACTGATTACATTCTTTGAATTGTGTAAGCATTCTCACCCTCCTTTTCTGAGATAATCCTCCCCCATAAGCATAAACCCTAAGACTCCTACATAATCTTTTGAATCGTGTTGTCAGTTTGATCCCACATAAATAAGTCTTCAAAGAACATAATGCTCAAGGTTTTCTTTACTAGTTAAGCTGAAGTATTGTTTGGTTTTAAGAAGACTTCAGGGGATATTTTTGGTTTTAGGTTTAAAGGTTATCTTAGGGTAGTGATTTCAGAAGTTTGTCCATCCCTCATGGCTCCACAAAGTCTGGAGTCTCTGAGATTTGAAGTTGTGTTCTGCATTTTTCCCACTTTTGATCAGAATTCTTCTGTAGAATCTTGGACCAAAATGTTCAGTAATGGTAGTCAGGCACCATCCAGTTCTTCTGGTCGCCTGGCAAATGAGAGAGTTGTTCATGGACGCAATTATCCATGCATTCCATTTCCACCTCCTGTGCCTGACTCTCGTTCTTCTCTTTCTCCTGGCAAATAGTTACCAGTTGTTGTGCCTTGGATGGCAGATTGCAAGCTTTGAAGACCCCAGCCACTACACAGCAACAGGAAGGTAGAACAAAAGCACTGAACAGAGTATTAGGCCAGTTAACTTGGATGTCCCATGAAACCATGACCCTAAACTTCTGAACCAAGGAACCAAATCCCAGGAGGTATTTGGTTGTACAGAAGCAGCCTTAGCAGCTCCTCTCTTTTTGATGTTGTTTTGTTGTTTTTGTAAACATATCTGTTGCACAAGTTTTGCCAATTCAGCTTTTTACTGGTGTGCACCTTAATGACGGCAGTTTCATTAATTGGCTATGTAACCTTGACTTTAACGAATATAATTTTTCCATCTCTGTAACCCAAACCTTGGTTCCTTATAAGCAGTAACCCTCTTTTTTCCCCTGCTTCCTGCCCCAGTAGCCACTAAGGAACTTTGGTCTGTATGCTTTTGCCTTTTCTTATCTTTTTCTATAAGTGAGGTCATACAATATTTATCTTTTTATGATCGACTTGTTTCACTCAGCATAATGTCTTTAAGCTCCATCCATATTAAAGCATGTATCAAGACTTCATTTCTCTTACTGACTGAATGGTAGTCCATTGTATGTATGCACCACATTTTTGTTTATACATTCATCTGTTGATGGGCATTTAAGTTGTTTTGGCTGTTCTAAATAGTGCTGCAATAAACATTGGTGTACAAGTCTCTCTTTGAGTCTCTGTTTAAAATCTTTCTGGTATATGCCTAGGGGTGGAATTGCTGGGTTATCTGATAGTGTTTTGAGGAGCTGCTACCTTGTTTTCCACAGTGGTCCTACCATTTTGCATTCCACCAGCAATGGATAAAGGTTCCAATTTCACCACATCCTTGCCCTGCCCATATTTGTTACTTCGGTTTTTTTTTTTTAAGCCAACCTAAACAAACAAAAACCCGTTGCCTTTGAGTAGATTCCAACTCATTGCAGCCCTATAGGACAAAATAGAACTACCTCATAGGGTTTCCAAGGAGCAATTGGTGGATTCGAACTGCTGACCTTTTGGTGAGCAGCTGAGCTCTTAGCCATTATGCCACCAACCTGACGGAAGTGAAATGCACCCTCACTGTGATTTTGATTTGCATCTCTTGATGACTAATGATGTTGAGTATCTTCTCATGCGTTTGTTGACCATTTGAATGTCTTTTTTGGTGAAATGTCTATTCAAGACCTTTGCCCATTTTTTGATTGGGTTATCTTTTTGTTGTTAGATTGTTGAGACTTTATATGTATTTTGGGTTTTAGATTCTTCTCAAATATATGGCTTCCGAAGATATTCTCCCAGTCGATAGCTTGCCTTTTCACTTTTTGGTAAAGTGTTTTGATGAACAGAAACCTTTAATTTTTATGAGGTCCCATTTATCTATTTTACCTTTTGCTGTTTGTGTTCTTGTTACTGTTTAGGTAATCCATTGTTCAAAACTAGGCCCAACAGCATTGCCTCTGCATTTTCTTCTAAGAATGTTATGGCTTTAGTTTTCACATTTAGGTTCTTACTCCATTTTGAATTTGTTTTTGTATATGGTGTGAGGCATGGATCCTGTTTCATTTTTCTGCATGTGGAAATTCAATTTTCCTAACACCATTCATAGAGGAGACTTTTCTTTCCGTATCGAATGGAACTTAGTTAGCACCCTTATCCAAAATCAGTTGATCACAGATGTGTGGATTTATTTCTGGACTCTCAATTCTATCCCATTGATTCGTGTGTCTGTTGTTACACTAGTACCAGACCGTTTTGATTGCTGTAGCTGTATAATATGTTTTCTATTGGTCAAGTTTTGATGTCCTATCAAAGAAGAATATCCACAATCTGAAAAGGCTGTTTTGTGTGAGTAGAGATTTTCTGCATGTTCTTGAATGAAGACAGTTTATTTCAACACATTAAATGAAGAAATGCCTATGAGACACCAACTTTTTTCTTTTCAGACATTAAAGAGTTTTTTAAAAATGTGAAACTGTGCTACTGTTTTCACAAAATTCTTTTGAAGGTAATTGTTTTCATAGAAAATTTATTTCTGTTAATAGGTAAATGATATTTTATTATGAAATGAATTTAAAAATAGTTTTAAAAAATTTTTAGTTTCAATTTGGAGTACAGTAAACATTAGTAGATACAACCCACATGAGCAAACTTCTTTGAGGAACTCAGTAATCTGTACATGTGGAAGGGTCCTCTTAACAACCGTTTTTAAACCAGATAGTCTCCTAAGAGTTGTCCCTCGGATATTGTTGAACGTCAGTTTGTGTCTCTTGTTAGGCTAGTCTGCCACAGATGAGGCGATTGAATTGGGCTTTGAAGGAAAGTTTTGGCCTTTCATTTAAGACTTGAATATACTTTTAACGTATAAAATACGTGACAGAATTTAAATTGATGGTTACATTTTGACTTCATATGGCTAAAGAAAGTGTTACCTGCAGAGCAAATGAGTGGATAATTATATCCGGAAGAAAAAGAAAAGAATTTCAGAAAATGATGAATAAAAAATACTGAACTGTGAACTGCAAATAATTGTGGAACAAGCATTGTCTGAAACTGTTGGATTCTGGCTCATAGTGACCCTAAGCATTATCGTAATGGGAATCTTAATTAGACAAACAAGATTAGGTTTAGTAAACACCTTAAATGAAAGAGATTGCAAAGTATAAGTGGAGGTACAATAGGAGTATTTTAATTACTGATAACACTACAGATTTACCCAACCATAAAGAAATAGAAGTAATAGTTTATTTGTTTCTATGAACTAACTCTGTGTTTGAGTAAATTGTTGGTAGGTACTATGAAAGTTAATTGTGGGGAACGTTTATGAGAACCTTACTGAAGGTAATTTAGAGAAGAGACTTCACAGATTTTTTTTAAATCTGTATAAAATTAATCAGGATTACCTTGACTTAAGGAGTCCTGATGGTGCAATGGTCAAGGACTCAGCTGCTAGCTAAAAGCAATGAACAATCTGACAAGGAAATTTAGAAAACAATTCCATTTTCAATGATATCTTAAATAATACAATACCAAGGAATTAATTTAACCAGAAAGGTGAAAACAGTGTACGCTGAAAACTGTAGAAAAACATCATTGAAAGAAATTAAAGAAGATCTGAATAAAGGGAAAGATGCTTCTTGGATTGGAAGGCTTAATATTGTTAAGATAGAAATACTACCCAAAGTGACTTAGAGATTCAACATGATTCCTATCAATATGCCAATAGTCTTTATTGCAGAAGTAAAAAAGCCAATCCTCAAATTCATATGGAATTGCAAAGAGCCCCCAATAGCCAAAGCAATCTTGAAAAAGAACAACAAAGTAGGAGGACTCACACTTCTATTTCAAAATGTAATATAAAGCTATAGTAATCCAAACAGTCTGGTACCAATATACAGATAGAGATATAGAGCAACAGGCTAGAATTGGGAGTCCAGAAATAAACGCATGTATCTGTGGGCAACTAGTGTTGAACTACGGTGCCAAGTCCCTTCAGTGGGGGAAAAAACAGTCTCTTCAACAAAGATGCACAAGATTGAAGTTTGACTCATATCTCATACCATATATAAAGATTAAACCAAAATGGATCAATGACTAAGTGTAAAAACTAAAACCATGAAACTCTTAGAATAGGGATAATGCTTCAGGACCTAGTTTTTGACAGTGGCTTCTTACATATGACACCAAAAGCATGAACACTAAAAGATAAAATAGATAAATTGGACTTCATCAAAATTAAAAGCTTCTGTGCATCAGAGAAATTTATCAAGGAAGTAAAGAAACAACCTACAGAATGGGAGAAAATATTTGGGAAGCATGTAATATCCAGAATATATATTAAGGCACAGTGGTTAAGAGCTAAGGCTGCTAACCAAAAGGCCAGCCGTTCGAATCCCCCACTTACTCTTTGGAAACCCTGTGGGGCAGTTCTACTTTGTCCTATAGAATCGCTGTCAGTCAGAATCAACTTGATGGCAACGGGTTTGGGTTTTATCTGTGGTGGCTCAGTGGTAAAATTCTGAACCTCGATGTGGGAGACCCCTGTCTGTCAGTGGAGATTTGCTGAATATGATGCCAAATAGGTTTCCGTGGAGCTTCCAGACTAAGATGAACTAAGAAGAAAGGCCGGTGGCAATCTTCTTCTGAAAAATCAGCTAATGAAAACCCCATGGATCACAGCAGTCCATTCTGCAGCCGATCATGTGAGTGGTGTAGGACTAGGCAGTATTTTATTCCGTTGTGCATGGGTCTCCATGAATCAGAGGCGGACTCAACAACAGCTGACAGCAAGAACAACAGCAACAACTCAACAACAAAAAGACGAACAACTCAGTTAAAAAATGGGCAAAGGACTTGACTAGACATTTCATTAAAGAACTATCCAAATGGGCAATAAGCATATGAAAAGATGCTCAAAGGCCATTAGTCATGGTTGTTAGTGGCCATTGAGTCAAGTTGCTAGCATTCCACCCTGACTTACGGAGACCTCAGCCACAACAGAATGAAATGCCGCCTGGTCTTGTGCCGTCCCGTCCCCGTGATGAGTTGCAGATCGGCAGGCTTTTCTTCCTAGTCCGTCTTAGTCGGGAAGCTCCACTGAAACGTATTCAGCATCATAGCAACACACAAGCCTCCGCTGACAGACAGGCGGTAGCTGCACATGAGGTGCATTGGCCTGGAATCAAACCTGTGTCTCCTGCATGGAGGGCAAGAATTCTACCCCTGAACCGCCACTGCCCCCTTATAATGTTTCATGGCATCTTCAGATTTCGTGTGCTTGAAATTAAATTTATCGTCTTCCTTTCCCCGAAAATTCTGTTACTCTCTGTGTTTGCCTCGTTGGTGAATGGTGCTATCATCTGCTCAGTTCCAGAAGTCATAAATTCGAAAGTCGTTCTTAACTCCTCCTTCCATCACCCTCCCATAGTCACTTGATTACTAAGTTCTGTTAATTCTGTCTTAATATCCTAGAAATCGTTCCTCTGCTTTCATCCCTTCTGCTATGGTTCAGGTTCTTATTTGAACCATTGACTACTGCATCAGCCTCTTAATTGCCGTTCTGGACTTTAGGCTGACTCTTTGTTCTTTCTTGTTAGTGTATTCAATTATTAATATTTCTGAGATACAAATTTCAAGAGTCACATCCATGGTTAAAATTTCAATTATTGGCCATCACCTTCATGATAATAGTGGCATTAAATATAGCTAAGTGCATAACTTATTGTGGTGCAGTGAATAAATATGGCCCTTGTAGCATGGTCTTTGTAACTCCTACCAAATGACTGGGTGAGACTATGCGAATGAGGTGCTTGTAACCCACCAAAGGGATTGGCAAGTTTGCTAATTATATAAATAAGGCGCATGGCACCTTGTGGGGGTACAACCATGCAGATAGGTGTATGCAGCCCTAATGAGGGGATTGGTCAGTTTTTCCATCTGACTAGGCTTAAAATGAGCCATCCCGGAGGTGGGAAGAGAGGATTTCAACACCACCAGGAAAGAAGAGTCAAGAGTGGAGTGCATCCTTTGGACCCGGGATCCTTGTGGTGAGATCCTCCTAGATTCAGGAGACAGACAGAGAGCTGTGACACCAGAGATGGTGAGAAACAGCTGCAGAGAAATGGTGGCAGCAGAGGCAGCAGAACCGGGAGACTGGCAGGAGACGGCGAAGTGGGCTTCCCAAGCCACAGAGCAAGAGAGTTGAGCACCTTTGGACTGGAGGCTTACTGGCAGAGTGGGGTGCCTCCGGATACTTATCGGCAGAGCTAAAAGAGCTTTGTAACACTTACCTGAATAGGGCAGAGGCCAAGGGGCCAGAGAAAGATGTGCCTGCAAAGACACTGAGAAGAGGCTGTCCTGATCAAAGAACTGTATCCTGAGCATTCCTGAACCTGAATTGTAACCTGTTACTTCCCTAATAAACTCCATAATTATGAGTATTGTCTGTGAGTTCTTTGTGGTCATTACAACAAATTATTAAACCCAGCAGAGGAATAGAGAGTGCCGTGGAAGGGACGGTTGGTGTCATAATTGGTAAAAAGGTTGAAAGGTGGAGGTATGTCTGATTCCTGCCTTGTAAGAACCAGCATGGGCTGTTGATTTTGATTCTCCTTCTCGTATGTGAAGTTAGAGGAGGTCAGATGTCCCGCCATGCCATTTTTACACTTGTGTTGTCTGATTTTATTCTTTGAACAGTCCTTTGTTACTTTCCTGGTTGCACAGATGAGGAAATTGAGACCGAGATTTAAACCCAGGACTGTCTGTTTTTAGTTTATGCTCTTAGGCACTTTCTTATGCTACTTATGTAGGACATTCCAGACCCCTTGTGTTGTGGCTCTTACCCACTTGTCTAGTGTCTACTTGACATTTTTGAAGGTAACTTCCTTGAGGGCAGAGATCATATCCCACACCAAGCATTTTCTTAAAACATAGTTCCACTACCCACTTCCGTCAAGTTGATTCCGACTCATAGTGACCCTGTAGGACAGAGTAGAACTGCCCCATCGAGTTTCCAAGGAAACATAGTAGGCACTTGGTAAATGTTTGTTGAATGAGTGTTAAGCAGTGATGAATAACAGGGGACAGTGAGACTAGCCCAGTGTAGAAAGACATGAAAGAGACATCTGAAGAAAAGGATTCCTCTGGCTGGCCATGTTCATAAACGGTCAGCCTTTGGGTTAAAGCAAAATAGTGAGAGGTAACCGAATGAGGGAAATGAAATCCAGAAGGGGTGATTAAAAGAGAGAAACTTTCTGTTTTTGACTTGAATGAATTGTGTCCTAGGGTTGTAAGAACCTGAAAATGAAGCCTCTAAATACCCTTTTATGTTTTTAGGACTTGTGGAATTAAAGAGAGAGATGCCTGAAAACTAGAGACAGAGAAGAATATTTTTCAGAAAGGGGAAGAAGGAAGACTATAGAGCTTGATATGGTCCTCAGGTGAGAATCTAGAATAAATTACTTAAAGGATAAATTGTTTCCAGGAGAGGTGAAGCACTAATCATTGGGAAATAGCCTGAATTCATTAAGAAATAAACAAAACAGCGGAGCCTTCTTTTTGCACATGAAGCCTGTTGTTTTCCGTCCATTGGATGAAATATAAGGTTTACTCATCAAAAGCACAGATGGCACAGATCATGGGAGGGAGAGAGTGTTAGCTAGGATGGGCTAGATTCTGCTGTAGTAATAACCTCAAATTTTGGTGCTAAAAAACAAAAGAGATTTATTTTTTAAATAATATATTTTTGGTGATTCCAATTCAACAGGTTTCACACATATTACTTAATGACATTGCTTACATTCTTTTTTTTCCCCCTGTAAAGATTTTTTTTTTTTTTTTTATTGCATAGGGTGTATTTGTTTTTACAAAAGTAGAATGACTATAACAACACCGATCTACCATGCCTGATATGGTCACTGTGCCCCATCCATACTTCTTGGGACCACAATATCATTTTTAAATTTTTTTATTGTTGTTGAGAACATGTACAGCAAAACATACACCCATTCACCACAATTCAGTAACATTGATTACATTCTTTGAGTTATGTAACTCTTCTCACTCTCCTTTTCGTTTCTGAGTTGTTCCTCCCACATTAACATAAGCTCAATGCCCACTAAAGTTCCTATCTAATCTTTTGAGTTGCTGTTGTTACTTTGATCCCATATAGTCCTTCAAAGAGCACAATGCTCAAAGCAGACATTTTTTACTAGTTAAGCTAGACTATTGTTTAGTTTTAGGAAGACTTCAGGAGATTTTTTTTGGTTTAAGGTTTAAAGATTATCTCGGAGCATTAGTTTCAGGGATTCATTCAGCCTCCATGGCTCCAGAAATTCTGATTCCATGAGAATTTTAAATTCTTTTCTGCATTTTAAATTTTAAATTCTTTGCTGCTAACTAAAAGGTCCGTGGTTCAAATCTACCAGGTGGTCCTTGGAAACCATATGGGGCAGTTCTACTCTGTCCTATAGGGTCACTATGAGTCGGAATCAACTCGACGGTAACTTTTTTTTTCCTGCATTTACCCTGTTTTGATCAGGATTCTTCTATAGATTTTTTGCTCAAAATGTTTGGTCATAGTAGCTGGGTACCATCCAGTTCTTATGGTCTCATGGCAACCAAAAAAAACACCCTGATGCCCTCAAGTCTATTCTGACTGATAGCAACCCTGTAGGACAGAGTAGAACTGCCTCATAGGGTTTCCAAGGAGTGGCTGGTAGATTTCAACTGCCAACCTTTTTGGTTAGCAGCTGAGCTCCCCACCAGTTATTCATGGAGGCAATTAGCAACTCATTCCATATCTCCTCCTGTTCCTTATTCTCCTTCTTCCTCTGTTGCTCCAGGTGAGTAGAGACCAATTGTTGTGCCTTGAATGACCACTTGCAAGCTTTTAAGAAGGCACAATGCAAGGAACCAGGAGGTAGAAAAGAAGCACTAAACATGTTATTAGGCCAATTAACGGGGATGTCGTGTGAAACTGCGACTCATGATGACCCAGTACATGCAGAGTAAAACTGTTCTCCACAGGGTTTTCAAGACTGTGGCCTTTCTGAAGCAGATCACCAGGCCTATCTTTCAAGGTACCTCTGAGTTGGTTTGAACTGCCAGTCTTTCAGTTAGCAGTCAAGCACTTAATCGTTTGCACCACCCAGGGACTCCTGAGACATCGTACCCACTGTTTTTAATGACCTCAGGAGATGGTGAATTTTATCTCTCTGGGTAATCTCTCTGGCATTAACCAGAATTTTTTTTTTTTTCTCTAGCTTTAAGGCCGTACAACCCACCATACATTGGGCCAGCTCACAGGAAACTGATCAAGAGAACAGGAGACATTCAATGAGAGTTTTCTTTCTTGGTGTTTCAGGAGAACTAGAAAGAGTCACAGCCTTTCCTTAATGTTGATGTATTTATTGAGGAGGAAAGAAATTATGTAACAGGGAAGTGCGGGGCACTGTTTGAGAACTTGGTCTTACCTGGCTAGTTATGGAACATTCTTATGCCTTGTTTAAGGATTTCTTTTTTATTTTTCAGGATTTGTTTTCAGGAAGACAGGAGGAAAGGAAGACATCTCAGGATCCCATTTCAAGGGTCCTTTGGCTACATTTCCACTGTCAGAACATTTTCTCCAAGAGTCCTGGGCCAGACACCTGGATTTCCAGATGGGTTTTGTAGTCAAGGAGATTTTAGAGAGGGGAGGTATTTCAGTTATGTAGAAAAGTTCAGTTATCTAAAGAATTTATTTTATAAAATACCATAAATCTTTGTGACCTAAAACAACAGCAATTTTTACTTTTCATGATTTTGTGGACTGACTGGTATCAACTGAGTGGTTTTGTTCCACATGGTGTAGCTGAGGTCACTCATGGGCTACATTTAGCTGGATGCCCGGCTGGGACTAGGACATCTAAGATGGCCTCTCATCCTCTAATACCTCTCACCTTTTGGCAATGTAGCCCAAGTTTCTTCATACCATGGCATTTAGCTTCCAAGAAGGAATATTTCAAGAGGACAAGCCCCAATATGCAAGCACTAATCAAGCCTCTGCTGGCATCATTTTGCTAATGTCTCATTGGCCAAAGCAAGTCACATGATCAAGTCTAGAGTCAGTGTGGGAGGGGGCTACACAAGGGTGCAAACACCAGGAGGTTTTGTTCACTGGAGGCCACCACTATAATGATTTAGCACAAGTGAGCAGGGCAGTTTTGCACACTGGATCCTCAGTTGTCAGTGCTTAGGTATGGCTGCGTAACCTAAGATCTGGTCCTTGACTTTGCAGTTCCAGAAACTCTATGTGACTAGGAGTTCATGCTTAGCCCCGTGCGTTTATCTGAAATTGCTTCTCATCATCACTCGAAGACGTGAATTTAGGCTGTCATAGTTTTATCTCAAGATTCTGTCGTCTAGGCCACAGATGGTTGAACCAGAGTGGACACCCGACCTATGACTCTGTTGGCTGAGCTGGCCCAATTGGACTTTTTCTTAAGACTCTGGAATGGGAATACTGAGAGACTTAAGATCCAAACTGGTGAAGAGATTATAGAAAATCTCATAGATAGTCTAAAATGAGTTCAGAAATATATCTAAACTCCTGAGATGACTAGAAAATGAGACTGCTAAACCATAGTTTAAGTGGTTAAGTGCTATGGCTGCCAACCAAAAGGTCGGCAGTTCGAATCCGCCAGGCGCTCCTTGGAAACTCTATGGGGCAGTTCTACTCTGTCCTCTAGGGTCGCTATGAGTCGGAATCGACTCAGCGGCAGTGGTTTGAAACCATAGTTATTAAGAGATTGGGTGCTAACCAAAAGATTGGCAGTTTGAATCCACAAGCTGCTTCTTGGAAACCCTATGGGCAGTTCTACTTTGTCCTATAGGGTCACTATGAGTTGGAATCAACTTGATGGCAACAGGTATTCACTAGTGGATATATGTTTCTGCTCATTCTCTTATGCTCCATGACAATATCTAGCTGCAAGGGAGGCTGGGAAATGTCATCTCTAGCTGAGTAGCCATGCACCCAACTACTATGGAAGAAGGAGAAAGTGTATTTTAGTGAGGACTTAGCTGCTGCCTCCTTCCCCCCACCCCCTCCCCACACAGCATAGTGTTCAATTCCTGGTTACCTTTCAGGAGGGAGAAAGACAAGAGTGTATTTACAGGGAGTAAACAGGATGATGAAGGCCTCAAAATCAGGCCATAAACAGATTGGTTAAAAACTTGGGGATCGTTATATTGAATATTTAGGAAACGAAATGGCTGCTTTTGAATGTTTTACGTGCAAAAAGAGATAAATGTTATTCTGTAAAGGCTCCAGGAGTAAATATAATAAGAGGAAGCTAAGCAGTAACCAGTTGCCATCAAGTCAGTTCTTGACTGATGGCTCAGAGAAATGTATTTATGTTCATTATAAGAAAAGAAGCTTCTAGCAGAGTTGTCCAGAATGATTTACACCTCAGGTACATTGTGAACTAGAAGAAGAGACCAAAAAAAAAAAAAAAAAAATTTTTATTGAGTACCTGTTATGTGCTCAAAACTATTGAGGCACTTTCACAGATTTGTTGCTTCCAACTCTGAGAGTCTGTTGCAGCTCCACATGCTTTTCTCCAAACCCTATTTTTCGTGACTCACTGACAAACCTGCAAAGAGCATATATGAGTTAAATTTGTGGGGTAGAACATCCTAGGGGATAAACCCTGGAGGGTGTTGTGTATGTTCAAGTTGTGAGTTCTGTGGTAGATGGAGAAGTTGGCCAGGGTGCAGAAAGAAGGAAGCGTATCACTTAGTTATTTTCTGATTCTTAGCAGCAACCTGAGATCTTCCAGAAGGGGTTATATAGTCCTGACCAGCACAGCTTTGTGGCGGCCCTCCTGTCTGCCGTATTACCACACTGGTGAGCCCAGAGAATGCTGCCAAGAAGTATGAGAGGGCTGCTTTAAAAGCTCTGTCCAATGTACGAATGTCCGGTGTCTTTCATATAGCTCCTGTGGGTTCTGGTGGGAGACAAGATGCCTTTCTTGATATGAGTTCCTGGTTGTTTACTGGAGTCAACAAGAGTGTTTTGTCATTCCTTGTACTTCTGGATCCAAAGATATAAGAGAACAGAGGGGCCCCCAAATCTGCAATTCACATAAACAAAGTGACAGAGTAACAGGAAATGCGCCAGGGCACAGAAACAAAGACATTCCCCAGAACAATGGGGCAGGGTATCAGAAACTAGCCCACGAACTTCTTTAAAGTTGTCTCTCAGAAGCAACCAGATGAAACGAGCCCCAGAGACATGGGTCGAACATCCACCTGTGACCCCTGTGTGACCTTTCACCAGGGGCTGTGAAGGGCAGCAGCCGCAGCTGGGGAATCGAACTCAGAGTGAGAGACTGCACAGGCATGACACCCCATAAGTCCTACTATGAATTCCAGAGGCCTGTGGGACAGGAGCGATCTTAGAAAGCAGCTGCGCGTGCACCTTCGGTAGCCTATCCCCACCCAAAACTGGCTGGTTACCGGAAAACCCCACCTGTGCCTCTGAATAAACATGAATCTTTTTCACACTCAAGTATTTAAAAGCCTGTGCAAGTCCTTCGTTCTGTGAGACGGGCGGTAAGCATTGCCTAGGCCTTCCTTACCTCTGCTTGCAAGCCTCTTCAGTAAAGCTTTGCTGGTGTGCCTTACCTGCTCATTCTTGACCAGTGAGAGGCAAGAACCTTATTTAATTAAAGGCATAGAGACTCTGGCAACAGTTCTGAATCTCCTCAATATTTCTGCTTGTTTCTCTTTAATTGAACACTCACCTCAGTCAATCCTAAGCTCTAATGTTACGCTGGTCTACCAGTGTGGACACTTAAGTGACAAAGTTTTAGGAAGAGACCCTAAAACTTTAAACCTCCTTGAAGCTTGTGATAAACGTTAGTGTTTATGTGCCCGCAAGTAAGAATTTCCACACTTCCCTGGGAAGTTGGAAGAGAGCTAAGAGATTGAAGTGGAAATGTATTTGGACATAAAAATATTTTAGTCAAGCTGTGAAGAAGCAGCACAGGGATGACTTGAGGCCCCTGGAGCCATCAAGTAGCATGCTTGGCAATACTGTTTGGAGAACAAGGGTGTTCTGTGTGAACGCTTTCTCACACTTACCCACACTCCACCTTCCAGCCCTGTCTCTGTGTCTTTTAAATCTAGTGCCTCAGATTTAGTCAGATGAGAATAGACACTTGTCATGCCTGAGTGAAAGGTTCCAAAGGGAGGTTGGAAGGTTCTTATAACCCTGAGGAAGAAAGGATGTTTACAGTCCAGTTGAACCTATCCACCTAAAGAGCTTTAGCCAGCTTCCTCCCAGTTCGTCTAATGGAAAGCACACTTCATCACAGCAGGTGACAATTTTTTCCCAAAAAAACACAAATGAGAAAGGCATATTCTCTCAATTGACTTCCTAAGGCGCTCTAACCTTTTGTCTTTAGCCTACTTGTAATAAGTGCCATCAAATTAGCCAAGAATGACTCTATCAGAGCATCCAAGAGTAGGGGCCTGTCTAGAAAAATTAGTGCCTATGGCAATTAGTTTTAAATTGCTGAATGATCTCACAGCTGACAATGGAAACTTCAATGGCCAATAGAAACTGCTCATTAGAGCCCTTCCTCAAGCAGTACTCAGGGTACACGTTCTACTTGCGATACCTTAGGTACACCTCTGTCAAGAGGAGTGGAACCAAAGAGAGTTTGGGTGGGTATGATGTCATTTCTCCTCATAAGGATTATTTCCTTGTTCTAGATTGCAAAAAGTGAAATTATGTTAAAAGATATGAACATTGTGAAGGACCTTGTTGCCAAACTGCCTTCTTGAAAAGTAGTACCAGATCATGACACTGAACTCAAGTTCCTTATAGACCCACTGCTGTCTTTGGACAATTTCTCAGAGAAATACACAACGCTAAGGTACTAGGTATACCTTATAGTATACCTAGTATAGTACCTTAGCGTTGTGTATTTCTAAAGCTAACAGCTGTAGTATATTCCTGAATCTTACTACCAGCTCCCATTCTTACAATTTAACCCTAACATTGATACTTAGAACTCTTTGCCCCACTCACTCGAGGGACTGAGTGTACTTGAAAAATTAATTTTAGAGTAAGTCCTTATATGTAAAGCTCCCATTCCAGGATTATACGAGCCTGAATATATACCCACTACACTAGGCATACTCTCGACATGAGCTTGGCACATCAACTGGCAGCATTTTGTTGGAGAAAATAAAGACATGTTCCTAAGGAATCTCAGGGTGCCTCCTACACGTACTTTTAAAAATGTGCTTGTCGTTAAAGTATTTGCATTGTGTGTAGTCCCTTGATGCGGAAATAGACAAAGGAAAAAGGGAGAGAGACTTTGTCACTGTTATTCACTGCTGTATTTCAGCACCAAAAACAATGCCTGGCACGTAGTAGAAGCTCAATAAATATTTGTTAAATGACTGAGTGAAATTTTCCTTCTTTTGTTGAGAAGTTGTCTCATAGGGCATTTGTTTGGATGGTCTAAGGGTCATAAAAAGGATGCCTTTTGGGGTTTCTTCCTCATCCACTTTTCAGGGAATCAGCCATCCATTTGATACCAGCTGTGCAGTCCCAGGAACCTTGTTTATATAATATGATGTAGCCTTGCTATAGATGATTGGCTCAGATATACTTTCTCTTATTTTGGAATTGCACTAAGAGATTTCTATTTGTGACTGTACTGGTCTTTGGAAAGACCTCTCAGGAAGTGGGAGTGAAGTCATGGTCTCTTCTAGGTGGAGATGGAGAGCCGAGAAAGGCCATTTGCAGAAAGAGACAACAGAAAGGAGTAAAGGAGAAGTATAGTAAAAATGAGCTTAGATTCCACTGTGTACCCACTAGAATTGCTCAAATGAGGACAGACAATACCAAGTGTTGGTAAAAATATGGAGCAACTGGAACTCACTGCTAGTTGAAATGTAAAATGGTACAACTACTTTGGAAAACAGCAGCAGTTTCTTACAAACGCACACTTGGCCATGTAACGCAGAAACCCTATTCCGTGTATATTCACAACATACAGATTTCGTCCAAGATATATGTGCTGGAATGTTTCCTGAAGCACCATTTTAAATAGTCCCAAATGGGAAACAACTCAAATGCCCAACATTAACAGCCTGAATAACTAAATTGTGGTATATTCACAGAATGGAATACTCCACAGTGGTAAGAATGAATGAATTACTGTGACATATGGATGATAATGAATCTCATAAGTAAAATGCTGAATAAAGAAAGTGTAAAAAACAATCAAAATTAATGTGTGCTGTTAGATGTCAGGACTGTGGCTAGCCTTGGGGAATGATGAGTGGAGGAGTGGGAGCTTCTGAGGTGCTGGCAATGCTCTGTTTCTTGATCTGGTGCTGGTTACATTGCTGTGTTTAGTTTGTGAAAATTTATTGAGCTGTGCACTCATGACGTGCACTTTACATATTCATATTTCAGTAAAAAGATTTAGGAAAAATTTTAATCTAAAATTTTAAAAATCAGTCTAGAAACAGAGATGAATGCCTGCTAATGTCAGCAGCATTCCTTAGATTCCATGAGAAACCCGAACTGTTGTTTAAAATTCCTTTTCTGGATGTAAGGTATCTTGTCTGGGTTTCTTCAGTCTGGGTATCCAGCCATTGATTCCCAAGCCTCTTCCACTGGACGGAAGCTCTCCTAGTGACATAGATTTTTGGCCCACAAATATCCCTTTCCCCTCCCCCATCCTGGCCATCTTCGAAAGTAGATGAATCTGTTCTCTGCAGGAAATTAAGTACATATTCATCAAATAAACAATTTGCAGATGTTTAGTCTAAACTAACCCACCAAATCTGCTTGCCCAGAAAGGAAGCAGCATTTCCTACCTGCCTGAGACGAAAGATGGAGAATGCTGGCATCCAGATCACCAGCCAACAGTCTTGGGACACAGTCTGGGATGTCTTGTAGTCAGCAGAGACACTACGGATTGTGGTTAAAACTATGCTCAGAAGTTTGGTGATTTATCCCCCAGCTCAGTCCCCTAGATGGTTTCCTGAGAAAACAGATGCCAACTCAGTCCAGTTCCTCCCACACAACTTCAAAAGGACAAACACCTAGCCCATGAAGTGGAGGTTATGGAGCAATGAGGTGCTCGCAGCTTAGTAAAGATTGGGCCCTTGGCACTGAGCCCTAATCTTTGCTACATGGCTCATCTACCCAGCTCTAGTTCAAACCTAGACAATGGAAGTAGCATCTTTATCTAGACAGGCTCAGATTTTTCCAACTTCATTCAATACAATAAAGGATCATTGCGAAGCCAAAGTTCTGGATGTCAACTCTTTACATCTGTTCAGCGTCTTCTGTGACTATTTTCCCTCTGACCTTTCTTCTTGGATGCAATGGATGACCTCACTTGCCTCTAACCACAATGACTAGGACTCAAAGATGATGTCTGCTTGGAAATAAAATTTGGCTTCGGTAGCACCTTTCTGCCTCTGTATGGTTTAGACATCTCCAGACTTTTTTGTACCAGAAGACAGGAGAGGGAGATCTGGCGATTGGGCACTTCTGGAAAGCCTGCTTAGTGTCAGTGCAAAGTGAGAATTTCATTCATTTACCCAACAGGTGTTTACTGAATACCTGTTATGTCCGTGAATCATCTTATGTAATGACTGAGAATACAGCCATAAGCAAGATAGATAAAAATCTCTTCCCTCACAGGGTTTATATTCTAGAAGAAAGGAGATAGACAATGAACGTATAAACAGATAAAAGCATAATTTTAGATAGCCATAGAGCTATGAGTAAAAGTGAAAAAACGTGATGAGAGAAAGAATTGCTAAGACTAAGATGGGAGCAAGCTGCTTTGGTAGGGTGGTAGGAGAAGACCGCTCTGGGGAATGTTACATTTAAGCTGAGACTTGAATAATAACATGATTTGGGGACATGGACAGAAAAAACAGCAAGTACAAAGTCCTTAAGGTGGGGACAAGTTTAGTTGTTCAGGAACAGAAAGGACAGTGTGGCTGGAGTGAAAGAGAAAGGGATTTCAGATGAAGCCAAAGAGGTATGCAGGGGCTAGATCATGTGAGATCGTAGGCTGTGATATGGAATAAAATTTGCTTGCCTGATGTAGACAGATGATTCAAATTCTTGGAAAGCCTCAAAGGGAAATAAAATACAGTAGTAATTGTGGGAGAGGTAGTATAACCTAGTGGCTAGGGGTTTAGACTCTGGAAACAACTCTCTGGGACTACATCCCAGCTGTACCACTATGCTGTGTGAGTTTAGCATAGTGACTTAACCTCTCTGGGCCTTGGTTCCTTCACCTTTAAGGTGGGAATAATAATTCATCATCACAGATACTATTTTGCATTGAGGATTAAATAAATTTATATCTCTAAGATGCTTAGAACAGGGCCTGGCATTTACTATTTGCTTAAGTATTTTAGTTGTTGCATTGTTGTTGATGTTATTAATATTGTACACTTATTACTAATGGGAAAAGGACTTTCAATGAGCTCTTCACTATGTTCTACTTTAGTTTTAAAAATGATTAGTGGAATTACATTGTAATAGATTGCTTTATCTGTCTCTAACTCTTCCCTCCCTTCTCCTGCCATGACCTCTCTGGGTGGAGTACATCTCCTTATTCTACTGACTTTGGGCTTGGTCATGGGTTAGAGATTGAATTGTGTCCCCCAAAATATGTGTTGGAATCCTAACCCTATACCTGTGGGTGTAATTCTTTTGGGAATAGGGTTTTCTTGTTAATGAAGCCATGTCAGTGTAGGGCGTGGCTTAAGCCTAATCACTTCTGAGTTATGAAAAGAGTAGATTAGACTCTTAAAAAGCTGATTAGACTTAGAAGCAAGCACAGATGGAGGGAGGATAGATGCCACATGAAGATTGCCAAGGAACCAAGGAACACTGGGGCTACAGAGGCTGAGACAAGGATCTTCCCCCAGAACAGCAAAGAGAGCCTTCTCCTACAGACAGCGCCCAAATCCATTCTCCGCCATCTTTGCCCTTTGCATCTCTTGTTTTAGCTTAAAATTTCTGAGTGGGTACATCTTATTAAGTGAGCCTAAGTTGTGTGTTTCAGCTTTCAGGATAACCTGGGAATTGCCGCATAGTGGGCAGTAACATCTGTGACCACCAACCTTGACCTAGTGCACAGCTATTAATTCAGCTGAAACACAAGAATACAGCCAAACCAGCTGTTAAAATATTGCCATGCCACTTGTAAGTTATCACTACCCCTAGTCCCCCAAGTCCCCCACCAACATGCAGGAAATCCCAGCCCCCCCACCAAGACATCCTAGACCACTCCCTTGATTCAGCAACTGAAGGGTTAATGCTTGGAGCAATAAGGAGCCTTTGGGATTCTCCCCTAGCTGCTGTGGCAGAGAGTAATGCCAGCGATCTCTGGTTATGAAATATTTTGGTTCCCCCTCTGCATATGGGCCTTCTGCTACACCAGGTAAGCACTCTAGTGGGCATGGGGTAGAATGGAAGAAGAGTCATGGGTCTGGCCTTCCACATCATGCCAGGTCCCATCCATCCTGCTCCAAGATGAGGCTGTTTTTCTGCCATCCCAACATCGGTACCTGCTTGTCAGGCTTGAGCCAAAATGCTTCCATAAGTCATGGCCATCTGTGAGTGGAATCTAACAAGGGGAAACCAGGACCGTGGAGAAGTGATGATCTGTGGTGCTTACTAGGAAATGCGTATGCCACAGGTATTTGGCTTGTAATAATTTGTGTTTGAGATCCAGATGCAGTACCTATAAAACCCTGTACCTAGAGCCCACATGAAAGGAAAGCTAAACTTTGTCTTCTTTCTTGCCAGACCCATTCACACACAGGCTTATATGGGAAGGAACTGCGTGGTCTTTTTTTCCATTCTGTGTGTATTTTCCAGTATAGTCAGATGTAGAAGGAAAATGTATTTAACTCAGTGAGGAAGTTCAGTTTGTGAGAGAAAACTCCTGTGGGAGGGGGAAAGACTGGCAAGTCACAGGGAATTAGACAAGCTCTCCAAGTCTGCAGAGGAGCTGCAGTTCCAGCTTCCCTTATGCTGTGGCCCATCTCAGGAAATAAAGTGGTCAAGTTCGTTCAGGGACCACTGCCCACACTCCATCATTGAAGTGTGGCCCAATGGTCAGGAAGGTTCAGGAAAGTAAGGACTGCCCCGACATGAGACCCCCATCCCTTCTAAACAGACTGCTGAGCAATAAAACAGTTCCAACATTGAGGGACTTTGTTTCTCATCATCACTTGTTGCCTGTGAACATGGGCTCGGCTGTAGTCATAAGGCCTCTGGGTGGGGTTATTCTATGCGAAGATGGACTGAAAAAGTGGGGGTGCCTGTATGTGTGCTGAGCTAAAAGAGAGAGGAAGGAGGGGAGAAAGACAATGTGGAAAAGAAAACTAAAGCAGTATTTGAGGCATATGAAGGGAGAAAGACTAAGAAATTTTCCTTCTTGGCGTAACTGAAACAATGAAACAGAGCTGAGCTTTCAGTACCCAAAGACCACTGTGTAAGGGGACCTCAGGGGAATCACTCGATGGTGATCAGTGAGGTAGAGCAACCCAGCCCGGGGTTGGGACAGAGGCCATGAGGCTCCTGTGTTGGCCACTTTCTGTCCTCTTTCATCTCGAGGTTGGACCTGATGACCAGCATCTAACACCTAGTGTTCCCTGACAAGCTGGACATAGCCTGTTGTTTTTCAGTCTATTTTTTTTTTTTATTGTCATTTGTACTCAGACCTTCTGCAAAACACCTCTTTAAAGCATTAAAAAGCAAAGATATCACTTTGAGGACTAAGGTGTGCCTAAACCATGCCATGATATTTTTAATGGCCTCATATGCATGCCAAATCTGTACGATGAGTAAGGAAGACAGAAGGAATATCTCAACATGCCCCACATCACTAGACCCCTAGAAATTTAATGCCTAGAATAATCCCTGAATTTTTTGGGATTAATTTCCCACCCTATGGCATGGAACCATTTTTTTTTATTAACTTTTATTGAGCTTCAAGTGAATGTTTACAAATCAAGTCAGTCATAAGTTTATATACACCTTACTCCGTACTCCCACTTGCTCTCCCCCTAATGAGTCAGCCCTTCCAGTCTCTCGTGACAATTTTGCCAGCTTCCAACTCTCTCTATTCTCCCATCCCCCCTCCAGACAGGAGATGCCAACACAGTCTCAAGTGTCCACCTGATACAAATAGCTCACTCTTCATCAGCATCTCTCTCCTACCCACTGTCCAGTCCCTTTCATGTCTGATGAGTTGTCTTCGGGAATGGTTCCTGTCCTGGGCCCACAGAAGGTTTGGGAACCATGACCACCGGGATTCCTCTAGTCTCAGTCAGACCACTAAGTATGGTCTTTTTATGAGAATTTGGGGTCTGCATCCCACTGATCTCCTGCTCCCTCAGGGATTCTCTGTTGTGCTCCCTGTCAGGGCAGTCATCGGTTGTAGCCGGGCACCAACTAGTTCTTCTGGTCTCGGGATGATGTAGGTCTCTGGTTCCTGTGGCCCTTTCTGTCTCTTGGGCTCTTAGTTATCGTGTGACCTTGGTGTTCTTCATTCTCCTTTGATCCAGGTGGGTTGAGATCCAATTGATGCATCTTAGATGGCCGCTTGTTAGCATTTAAGACCCCAGACGCCACATTTCAAAGTGGGATGCAGAATGATTTCATAATAGAATTATTTTGCCAATTGACTTAGAAGTCCCCTTAAACCATGGTCCCCAAACCACCGCCCTTGCTCTGCTGACCTTTGAAGCATTCAGTTTATCCCAGAAACTTCTTTGCTTTTGGTCCAGTCCAGTTGAGTTGACCTTCCATGTATTGAGTATTGTCCTTCCCTTCACCTAAAGCAGTTCTTCTCTACTAACTAATCAGTAAAAAATCCTCTCCCACCCTCCCTCCCCCCACCCCGTAGCCACAAAAGTATGTGTTCTTCTCAGTTTATACTATTTCTCAAGATCTTATAATAGTGGTCTTATACAATATTTGTCCTTTTGCCTCTGACTAATGTCGCTCAGCATAATGCCTTCCAGGTTCCTCTATGTTATGAAATGTTTCACAGATTCGTCACTGTTCTCTATCGATGCATAGTATTCCATTGTGTGAATATACCAGAATTTACTTAACCATTCATCCGTTGATAGACACCTTGGTTGCTTCCAGCTTTTTGCTATTGTAAACAGAGCTGCAATAAACATGGGTGTGCATATATCTGCTTGTGTGAAGGCTCTTATTTCTTTAGGGTATATTCCGAGGAGTGGGATTTCTGGGTTGTATGGTAGTTGTATTTCTAACTGTTTAAGGTAACGCCAGATATATTTCCAAAGTGGTTGTACCATTTTACATTCCCACCAGCAGTGTATAAGAGTTCCAATCTCTCTGCAGCCTCTCCAACATTTATTCTTTTGTGTTTTTTGGATTAATGCCAGCCTTGTTGGAGTGAGATGGAATCTCATCGTAGTTTGAATTTGCATTTCTCTAATGGCTAATGATCGAGAGCATTTTCTCATGTATCTGTTAGCTGCCTGAATATCTTCTTTAGTGAAGTGTGTGTTCATATCCTTTGCCCACTTCTTGATTGGGTTGTTTGTCTTTTTGTGGTTGAGTTTTGACAGAATCATATAGATTTTAGAGATCAGGCTCTGGTCGGAGATGTCATAGCTGAAAATTCTTTCCCAGTCTGTAGGTGGTCTTTTTACTCTTTTGGTGAAGTCTTTAGATGAGCATAGGTGTTTGATTTGTAGGAGCTCCCAGTTATCTGGTTTCTCTTCGTCATTTTTGGTAATGTTTTCTATCCTCTTTATGCCTTGTATTAGGGTTCCTAAGGTTGTCCCTATTTTTTCTTCCATGATCTTTATCGTTTTAGTCTTTATGTTTAGGTCTTTGATCCACTTGGAGTTAGTTTTTGTGCATGGTGTGACGTATGGGTCCTGTTTCATTTTTTTGCAAATGGATATCCAGTTATGCCAGCACCATTTGTTAAAAAGAATATCTTTTCCCCAATTAACTGACACTGGGCCTTTGTCAAATATCAGCTGCTCATATGTGGATGGATTTATATCTGGGTTCTCAATTCTGTTCCATTGGTCTATGTGCCTGTTGTTGTACCAGTACCAGGCTGTTTTGACTACTGTGGCTGTATAATAGGTTCTGAAATCAGGTAGAGTGAGGCCTCCCACTTTCTTCTTCTTTTTCAGTAATGCTTTGCTTATCCGAGGCTTCTTTCCCTTCCATATGAAGTTGGTGATTTGTTTCTCCATCACATTAAAAAATGACATTGGAATTTGGATCGGAAGTGCATTGTATGTATAGATGGCTTTTGGTAGAATAGACATTTTTACTATGTTAAGTCTTCCTATCCATGAGCAAGGTATGTTTTTCACTTAAGTAGGTCCTTCTTTTTAGTTTCTTGTAGTAGTACTTTGTAGTTTTCTTTGTATAGGTCTTTTTACATCTTAGGTAAGATTTATTCCTAAGTATTTTATCTTCTTGGGGGCTGCTGTGAATGGTATTGATTTGGTGATTTCCTCTTCGATGTTCTTTTTGTTGATGTAGAGGAATCCAAGTGATTTTTGTGTGTATATCTTATAACCTGAGCCTGCCAAACTCTTCTATTAGTTTCAGTATTTTTTTGGAGGATTCCTTAGGGTTTTCTGTGTATAAGATCATGTCATCTGCAAATAGGGATAATTTGACTTCCTCCTTGCCAATCCGGATGCCCTTTATTTCTTTGTCTAGCCTAATTGCTCTGGCTAGGACCTCTAGCACAATGTTGAATAAGAGCGGTGATAAAGGGCATCCTTGTCTGGTTCCCGTTCTCAAGGGAAATGCTTTCAGGCTCTCTCCATTTAGAGTGATGTTGGCTGTTGGCTTTGTCTAGATGCCCTTTATTATGTTGAGGAATTTTCCTTCAATTCCTATTTCGGTGAGAGTTTTTATCATAAATGGGTATTGGACTTTGTCAAATGCCTTTTCTGCATCAGTTGATAAGATCATGTGGTTTTTGTCTTTTGTTTGATTTATATGGTGGATTACATTAATGGTTTTTCTCATATTAAACCAGCCTTGCATACCTGGTATAAGTTCCACTTGGTCATGGTGGATTAATTTTTTGATATGTTGTTGAATTCTATTGGCTCGAATTTTGTTGAGGATTTTTGCATCTATGTTCATGAGGGATATAGGTCTGTAATTTTCTTTTTTTGTGATGTTTTTACCTGGTTTGGTATCAGGGAAATGGTGGCTTCATAGAATGAGTTAGGTAGTATTCCGTCATTTTCTGTGCTTTGAAATACCTTTAGTAGTAGTGGTGTTAACTCTTCTCTGAAAGTTTGGTAGAACTCTGCAGTATAGCCATCCAGGCCAGGGTTTTTTTTTGTTGGGAGTTTTTTGATTACCGTTTCAATCTCTTTTTTTGTTATGGGTCTCTTTAGTTTTTCTACTTCTGATTGTGTTAGTTTAGGTAGGCAGTGTTTTTCCAGGAATTCATCCATTTCTTCTAGGTTTGCAAATTTGTTAGAGTACAATTTTTTGTAATAATCTGATATCATTCTTTTAATTTCAGTTGGGTCTGTTGTGATGTGGCCCATCTCGTTTCTTATTTGGGTTATTTGTTTCCTGCATTTCTTAAGTCAGTCTGGCCAATGGTTTATCAATTTTGTTAATTTTTTCGAAGAACCAGCTTTTCACTTTGTTAATTCTTTGAATTGTTTTTCTGTTCTCTAATTCATTTAGTTCAGCTCTAATTTTTTTTATTTGTTTGCTTTTGGTGCCTGATGGATTCTTTTGTTGCTCACTTTCTATTTGTTCAAGTTGCAGGGACAGTTCTCTGATTTGGGCTCTTTCTTCTTTTTGTATGTGTGCATTTATCGATATAAATTGGCCTCTGAGCCCTGCTTTTGCTGTGTCCCAGAGGTTTTGATAGGAAGTATTTTCATTCTCGTTGCATTCTATGAATTTCCTTATTCCCTCCTTGATGTCTTCTATAACCCAGTCTTTTTTCAGGAGGGTATTGTTCAGTTTCCAAGTATTTGATTTCTTTTCCCTAATTTTTCTGTTATTGATTTCTACTTTTATGGCCCTGTGGTCTGAAAAGATGCTTTGTAATATTTCGATGTTTTGGATTTTGCAAAGGTTTGTTTTATGACCTAATATGTGGTCTATTCTAGAGAATATTCCATGTGCACTAGAAAAAAAAGTATACTTTGCAGCAGTTGGGTAGAGAGTTCTGTATAAGTCAATGAAGTCAAGTTGTTTGATTGTTGTAATTAGGTCTTCCATGTCTCTATTGAGCTTCTTACTGGATGTCCTGTCCTTTTCCGAAAGTGGTGTGTTGAAGTCTCCTAGTATAACTGTGAAGGTGTCTCTCTCACTTTTCAATTCTGTTAAAATTTGATTTATGTATCTTGCAGCCCTGTCATTGGGTGCATAAATATTTAATATGGTTATAGCTTCCTGGTCAACTGTCCCTTTTATCATTATATAGTGTCCTTCTTTATCCTTTCTGGTGGATTTAAGTTTAAAATCTATTTTGTCAGAAATTAATATTGCTACTCCAGTTCTTTTTTGCTTATTGTTTGCTTGATATATTTTTTTACATCCTTTGAGTTTTAGTTTGTTTCTGTCTCTACGTCTAAGGTGTGTCTCTTGTAGGCAGCATATAGACGGATCGTGTTTCTTTATCCAGTCTGAGACTCTCTCTTTATTGGTTCATTTAGTCCATTTATATTCAGCGTAATTATAGATAAGTATGTGTTTAGTGTTGTCATTTTGATGCCTTTTTATGTGTGTTGTTGACAATTTAATTTTTCCACTTACTTTTTTGTGGTGAGACGTTTTTCTTTGTAAATTGTGTGTTCCTCATTTTTATAGTATTTGCTTTTATGTTTGCTGAGTCGTTAGGTTTTTCTTGGTTTTTATTTTGAGTTATGGAGTTGTTATACCTCTTTGTGGTTACCTTAATATTTACCCCTATTTTTCTAAGTAAAAACCTAACTTGTACTGTCCTATATCGCCTTGTATCTCTCTCCATAGCAACCATTTTTTTTTTTTTTATAGCATGCAACCATTTTACCAATAAGTCCAGAGTCACTGGCACGTCTTCCTTACTAGGTCCAGTCAGTGTAATGGGCCCATGTGATAGCTTGTGGAAGGGAAAGGTGATAAAGTTCCCTGCCGTGTAAATTAGGATGTATGGCTGGAGAGTTGTAGCCATGAGGTAGGGAACTGAAGGTGTATTGGTCATGCAGTTGTTGTTTTGTGTTGTTGTTAGGTGCCATCGAATCGGTTCCAACTCATAGCGACCCTATGCACAACAGAACGAAACACTGGCCAGTCCTGCACTATCCTTACAATCGTTGTCTTGCTTGAGCTCATTGTTGCAGCCACTGTGTCAATCCACCTCATTGAGGGTCTTCTTCTTTTCAGCTGACCCTGTACTCTGCCAAGCATGATGTCCTTCTCCAGGGATGGGTCCCTCCTGACAACATGTCCAAATTATGTAAGATGCAGTCTTGCCATCCTTGCCTGTAAGGAGCATTCTGGTTCTTTTGGCAGTCCATGGTATATTCAATATTCAATATTCTTCGTCAACACCACATTTCAAAAGCATCAACTCTTCTTCAGTCTTCCTTATTCATTGTCCAGCTTTCACATGCATTTGATGCAATTGAAAATACCATGGCTTGAGTCAGGCACATCTTAGTCTTCAAGGTGACATCTTTGGTCTTCAACACTTTGAAGAGGTCCTTTGCAGCAGATTTGCCCAATGGAATGTGTCTTTTGATTTCTTGACTTTTCTTCCATGGCTGTTGATTGTGGATCCAAGTAAAATGAAATCCTTGACAACTTCAATCTTTTCTCCATTTATCATGATGTTGCTCATTGGTCCAGTTGTGAGGATTTTTGTTTTCTTTATGTTGAGGTGTAATCCATACTGAAGGCTGTGGTCTTTGATCTTCCTCAGTAAGTGCTCCAAGTCCTCTTCACTTTCAACAAGCAAGGTTGTGTCATCTGCATAACACAGGTTGTTAATCAGTCCTCCTACAATCCTGTTGCCACGTTCTTCTTCATATAGTCCAGCTTCTTGTATTATTTGTTCAGCATACAGATTAAATAGGTATGGTGAAAGAATACAACCGTGACGCACACCTTTCCAGACTTTAAACCAATCAGTATCCCCTTGTTCTGTCCGAACAACTGCCTCTTGATCTATGTAAAGGTTCCTTATGAGCACAATTAAGTGTTCCGGAATTCCCATTCTTCGCAGTGTTATCCATAGTTTGTTATGATCCACACAGTCAAATGCCCTTGCATAGTCAATAAAACACAGGTAAACATCCTTCCGGTATTCTCTGCTTTCAGCCAGGATCCATCTGACATCAGCAATGATATCCCTGGTTCCATGTCCCCTTCTGAAACCAGCCTGAATTTCTGGCAGTTGTAGAGACGGGAATGACCCAAGTCCATGGGTCAGGAAAGCGCCCTCTGATTCACATAGGCATAGGAGCTGTAAACCCAAGACTGGCAGGCCAGAGAGCAGGGCTCTTGCTCACAGTCTGTGAAAATGGGCAAATCTCAAGATTGGCAGGAAGACCACAGGTAAGCTACTAGCTCAAGTCCCAAGAACTGGAGGTCCGACAAATGGCAGCCAGCTGCAGAGTCCAGAACGAGCAAAAGCCCCCGAGCCCTTTTGAATGTCTGCCCACACTTGATGTAGGCTACATGCCCAAGGAAGCTCCCTTCAACTGATTGGCTACTCGCGGCAGATCCCATCATGGGGCTGATCACGTGTTAAATCTCAATAGGGAAGTGATCACAACATTATAGGACTGCCAAAACACTGAGAATCATGGCCCAGCCACGTTAACACACAATCTTAACCATCACAGATCTTGATCTCCTTGCCCTTCCACAAGACACCACACTGGTCCATTACATTGATGACATTATGCTGATTGGACCTAGTAAGAAATAAGTATCAATGGCACTAAACTTATTGGTAAGACATTTGTATGCTAAAGGATGGGAAATTATTCCAACCAAAATTCATTTTCCCTATACCTCAGTGAAATTTCTAGGGCTCCAGTGGTATGGGGCCTGTCAAGGTATTCCTTGCAAAGTGAAGGAAAAGTTGGTGTATCTGGCCCCTCCCAGAACTAAAAAGGAGGCATAGCACCTGTTGGGTCAGTTTGGATTTTGGAGGCAAAATATCCCTCATTTGGGTGTGCTATTCTAGCCTATTTATCAAGTGACTTGAAAAGCTGGTAGTTTTGAGTGGGGCCCAGAACAAGGAAAGGCCTTGCACCAGGTTCAGGCTGATGTCCAAGCTGCTCTGCCACTTGGGCCATGTGATCTGGCATATGCAATGCTTTTGGAAATGTCCATGGCAGATAGAGATGCTGTTTGGGGTCTTTGGCAGTCTCCTGTTGGTGAATCACAGTGCAGACCCTTAGGATTTTGGAAAAAAGCCCTGCCATCCTCCACAGAAACTTGTTTCTCCCATAGCCAGGATTCATGGGTCCAGGAATCAAGAGATGGAAACGGAAGTGGCACCATTCACTATTACCCCTGGGGACTCACTTGCAAAATTTTTGCTTCCTATCCCCAAGACCCTAGGGATCTTAGTTTCAAAGTGAGGAGTGATCCCAGCAGGAGAAAAACATTGATCGACCTAGAAGTTAAGAATGCCACCTAGCCACTTTGGGCTCCTCAGCCTCTGGATCAGCAGGCAAAGAAAGGGGTTACCATATTGGCTGGCGTGATTGATCCTGATTACCAAGGGAAAATCAGAGTGATATTGCATAATAAAGGTAAAGAAGAGGATTTCTGGAATACAGGAGATTCCTTAGGACGCCATGCAGTACTACCATGCCCTGTGATAAAAGGCAATGGAAAACTACAGCAACCCAATTCTGACATGATTGCTAATAGCCCAGACCATTCAGAAATGAAGGTATGATTCACCCACCAGGCAAAGAACTATAATCAGTTGAGGTGATTGCTCAGGGTAAAGGGAAAACAGAAGGGGTGGTAGAAGAAGGTAGTTTTAAATACCAGTTATGACCACATGATCAGTTGCAGAAATGAGGACTATAATTGTTATGAGCATTTCTTCCTTGTATGTGTGCATCAAACATTTTTGTTTTCTTCACTTAAAAAATAGAAGATGTAAGTGGTACTAGTGCAGTTAGGCCAAGAGGGGAAGTGACTTTCCCAAGATCACAGCACCAGTACCCAGCCCTGTTTGAAGGTGTACTCCATGCATGCTGCTTCCGACCCCTGCTTGAAATTCTTCCATCTCTGAGTTTGTGCATTAGCTACAGGGCAGATATTCCAAAAGGCAAGGTAAGCGTGGTGAACACCACACCTTTGATGTGGTGAAGCCTATGTGAAATTGTTCACTACAGATTTGTAAGTAAGCACAAGTAAACTTGTGCTTACCTTGCTTACTGGGTCATCTGCCCCCATCAGGGATTGTAAATTGAAAAAGAGGCTTTGATTCCGTAGGAAGGTGCTGTGGGGATGTCAGCCATACCTAGAAGCAGAGTCTTTGATGTGGTGAAAAACTATAAAAATGTTCACTACAGATGATCTGGTAACCAGTAAGCCCTGTACTTACCTTGCCTATTGAATAATCTGCCCCTGATTAGCTAAATGCAACATCAGCCCATGGGTTCTTATCTCACAAACACTTGCTGATATCCCTAAAAAGAAGATGCTAGAATGATGCCCACTGTGTGGGTGGGGGGACTGGGGAGGCTCTGAGAAGCACAAAGACTTGTCTAGGGTTGCACATTGCTTAAGGGGGATGAGCTGTGTCAGAACCCAGCTCTGTCTGCTGCACCCAGGCCCTCCCCAGGTTCTGTGGGGGAAGGGGAGGGGGCTGTGTTAGTGTCACTGTGTACAGTTATGGAGATGGCCTGGGGAGAGGTGAGCAATCAGCAGCCCAGAGGAGACTTTGGGGAGGTCTCATGTGAGGTTGGGCCCAGGTCAGGGGACCCAGAACATGACCTCACTTCCTTGACACCAGAGTACATAGAACTTGGAACCCTGGTAACCAGGCACCCGCATTGTAAACAAAGCCCCCTACCCAACTCACTTGAGTGGAAACGCTTGAACTGAGAACATGTTTTCTTGTTGTTTCTCGTCCCCTGTTGAACCGAAGCTTGAGAAATCCAGGAGTTCGACCCTGTCCCGAAGGCTGAGACGTGGTCTCATATCCCACTCCCGAAGGCTCTGGCCACTTTCCAAAAGGAACCCGAAGGTAACACAGGGTGGCCCAGAGCTGCCAGTCCAAGCCAGGCCACCACTGTGAGCCCACCTGGGCAGCCTCACATCCCTCTCCCAGATCATACCAGCCCCCAGGCCATGCCAGCCCTTGTCCTCATGGGGTCCCTGGTAAACAGGGGCAGGGAGGAAATGTGGACAGAACTGATGAGACAGAAAGTTGTTGGATAAGGCAGGGTCCATTTGGGAGGGAGGAGGATGGGAATCAGAGAAGGAGGGCCATGTGATCTGGGGAGATTTGGGAGGGGAGAAGTGATGATGAGGATGACGAAAATGGTGCTGTTGCTTGAGGGCAACCCCAAGCTCCAGCCCCACAGCCCCTCACCATCACTGGGTTCACGGGGCTGGGTCTGACCTGCAGTGGGGTGGTGGCTGGGCCTAGTCCAGCAGGTTGGGTGCCTTGGAGACTGGGAGCTGGGGCATCAAGGCAGAGACCTCCTTCAAGTCCCTGCCCCAACCCCACTGATCACATAGAACTGTCTGGAACCTAAGCCTGCCCAGAGGTCCCAGTTTAGACCAGGGCTTTAGGGAGGGACTGTCAGGGTCACAGACCGAGTCAGCACTCTCACCTGGGGCTTCTCTGAGATGCAGCTCGCCTGAGTGGGGCAGTCAAATCACAGTCCTAACTGCTGGAATTGCCTGGGCCACTGCTGACCCTATGCTAGTTCGGCTTCTCCCAGATCCTGCTGCAAAACTCAAAGGTTGATTTTTCTATCCGTGGGCTTGGCCAGGGCTGGATGGTGCACCCCTAGGCCGACCCACTCATCACATCGTGACAGATGGGAAACTGGGAGCTCCTCCAAGGCCCAGGGGGCACAAGGGTCTGAAGGGGCAGAAAGCGAAGGAGGTGGCTCAGAGGGGCCCTTGATGCCTCCCAGGCCACTGCCACCACTGTCTCTCCAGAACCAGGTGCAGAAGATCCCCAAAGAAAAGGAGAATGGCATCACCCAGCCAGGGTCCAGGAAGGGCTGGTGTAGGCTCAGGGTAAGTGCAGGGGAGGGGTCTGGGTCCCTGGGTGGGACCCTAGATGACCAGAGGGTGCCTGGGGCCCAGACAGTGCCCTGGAGACCCCCAGTTCTCTCCCAGGAGTTTCCCACTTGAGGGCCCCCAGTCCCCTCTCAATGAAATTGACCACCACCCTTTCCTGTCCTCCTACCCCCCTGCCACTGCCCTCCCTGCCCTGGCCACCTACAAAGCCTCTTTTCCCTTATTTGTAAGAATATCAGAAAGGAGTTTTTTATACTATCGTCCCTTCACATAAGCCCATGGGTCTTTTTGCATGTTGCTGCTGTTTTAGTGTTTAACTTCCAATCCCAGGGCCCTGGGCAGCAGTCGGCTGGGCTGTCCTTCCACACCTTCTCCCAGCCTCACACATCGTCATGCTTAGCAGGCTTCTTCTACCCTAAAGTGCAGGGCTCAGGCTATGACACATCTTCTTCTGCCACTGCAAGCTCAAGAAACACATCATTGACCCATCCAGTTCAGGAGCTGTGTCCTTACCACAGAATGTTCCAGAAGGGAGGCCAGTCCCCACAGTGACATCTAGTGCAAGCTCACTCCTCCCCGGCTGGGGACAGTGCGCAGAGCAAACACACCCATGAGACTGGCCCTGGACTGATTCCTTGTGCTGCCCTTTCAGCAGGGCTACAGGAATGCTTACATGTGTCCTCATACACAGACCCACTCAGGACAGACTCCCAGGAGTGGCATGCTGGGGGAAGGATGTGCACATTTCAAGTTAGGATCACTAAAGCCAGACTCCTTCCCAAAACAAAAGTCGCAGTCCCGTGGCCCAAAAGTCTTGACAACGGCTGTGTCCCTACATCGAGCCAGTTCTGGGTATTAGGGTTCTTTTCCGTTTTGCCAATCTGCTGTCAGGGTGGCCAATGGAACTGCAGGGTAGCTTTGAGGTGCTTTTTGGCCCTGAGAAGCCAAGCCCCTTCTCAGTCCTTCACTGGCCATTCAGTTTCACTCTTTCTGAGTCATTTGTTCACATCCTGGATCCTGTGGGGGTCTTTCTCCCACCCAAGGATCTCCAGGTTCTCACCTTTGGCTGGATCTGGGTACTCCATAGCTTCAGGTTCTCAAAACCCCCTTTGATGTACAGAAAGAAATATCCGTGTCCTGCTTATCTCATGGGTGTGTTCGCTATGTGCACTGTCCCCAGCCGGGAAGGAGTGAGCTTGCACTAGATGTTCCCCTCTGAGTCAGGAGCAGAGCAGGCCTTACGCAGCACAGAGGGAACATCACAGAGCCCTAGTGTTGGACAGTTCTGGGGGCTGACCAGGTGACTTTGAGGAAACACTGGACATCACCAAGCCTCTGTTTTCTCATCACTGGAATGGTGTGTTTCGTAAGGACTCACTGGAACACTGCTCTTCCTCCAGGGAGATACCATGGTTACTTAGTTAACAAAATAACTTCAGGTTCCTAATGTTTGTAATCATCTCTCCACCTCCAAATGTGCTTGGAAAGCCCAGCCCTGTTTTCTGCTGAAGGCACTCATGTCCCACCTCCTGCCACAGGTCACTGAGGGAGAGGGAGTGCCTGGTCTGAGCTCTGTGCCCCTGACCCTCCTGGTGGTGCATGAGGCTGCCTCTGACAATATGTCCCTCCTCTGTCCCACCCCAGTGTGTCTGTGGTTCTGACGAGGACTTGGATGAGGCCTGGGTGATGAAAACCTTCAAGGCAGGCTCACTGGAGAAGCTGGTGGAACAGCTGGTGCTCGCATTCCTAAAGGGTAACTTCTCCTACATCAGAATCTTCCTGGGAACCTATAGAACCTACGCCACCACCCAGCAGGTCCTAGATCAGCTGCTCCAAAGGTGAGCGCCCTACCCTCCACAGCACAGTGGAGGCTCTGTCCCCTACCAGTTGTGAGTCTGCAGAATGTCACTTCACCACTCAGAGCCTGTTTGCTCCACTGAGAAGTGGGGTGATAAAGGACAAATCAGCTAGAATTCCTGTCAGGACCCCGTGGGATAAGCCATGGAAAGTGTGTACCAGAGCCCAGCTCTTTGGTAAAGGGTGTTGGAGGGTCTGGGATGTTCACATTTATTATTTTCTTCTCCCCCATAAAGAAACTGTCTGCCTCAACCCTCACTCACTGTGTGCCCTTGAGCAAACTTATTTCCCATTCGTAAAGGGGAGGTTGAGATTCCATTTAGTGGGTCCTTGTCCTTGGTATTGCCAGAACGGGGATCTTGGAGGCTGGTAGAAGGGTCCCAGGACTCTCAGATACCTGGGAAGGTGCTGCTTGGGTTCACTCATTTACCAGTTGTCTATGAAGCCCCTACTGTTGCAGACACTGTTCTAGGCACTTAGCATTGTTCAGTAGACGAAGCAGGTAGGAAGCCCTGCCCTCCTGGACCTCCATTCTAGTCGGGGAGTCAGACAGGAACACTAGACATCTTAAGCAAGTAGTGTCCACAGTGCATTAGATGTGACACCCTCACACCACCTCTAGGTATGGATGTAACCACCCCTATTCTGCCCAGGATGCTGAACCCCAAGACCAGCTGAAAGGGTGAGTGGACTGTGGGTGGACAAAGAGGGGCTCCTGTCTATTCAGAAGGGTGGAGGCTGTACGGGGCCTGTGTCTGGATTGGGGCTGGGCAGACTGTGGACCCCACACATCTGGATTCCACTACAGGAATGAGTTTAGAAGCACCTCCTGCAGGAGATAAGCAGTCATAGAGAGCTGGGGGTGGAACCAGGCATTCTGGGGAGCAGAGGGGAGGCTGGGGGCTCAGAGAGGCCCCTGAGAGAACCCATCCCCGCACAATCCCCTCACATTTCCATTTGCCCCCCCCATACTGGGGGCCCAAAATAGGAGGTGTCGGGTGGGAGGGAGAGAAACCTGCTCCTGAATCTCAATCCCCAGTTGTGGATGCTCAGCTGCTATGCGGGGCCCCTGTCCCAGGGGAAAACTGTCAATGGGAGAAGAGACGATCGCATGTGTGCAGAGAATCAGGCAGCATGGTGCTGCACACTCTCCAGAGAAGGGTACTGAGGGCCTGGGCATCTGGGGCAGGGGACAGCCTCCATGTGTCGCCCAGCATCAGATAATCCTGGAGCACTACTGTGTGCCAGGCTGTGAGATGAACATGCAGACACACATCTCCGTGCCCTTAGAGGGTTACTGCCCAGTGGGGAGAGGGCCAGGGGAGAGAAGGGGATGTAATTCAGGCTCCTCAAGGAGGGAGAGTTCTTTAGATCATTGATGGGGACCTCTCTGGGACGGAGGCTGTGTGCTAGTGCTCTGCTCAGTGACCAGGCCTGCTACTGCCAGGATAGCCAGAGGGTGTGATGCAGGGTGGTGCTGACCTTTGGAAGGACGGGCAGACACAGGGCCCTTTGCCGGGGTGCCCTGGGAGGGCAGTGTCTCAGGAAAAGCCAGGCCTCTGACCCTGCTCTTCACCACCCACCCCTAGTGCCATCTCTTTTATCCTGGGCACGTGGCTGAAGGAATACTCAGAGGATTTCGATCAGCCCCCAGACTTTCCCTGTCTAAAGCTCGTGGTGAAGTATGTGCAGGTGAACATGCCAGGCTCACATCTAGAGCACCGTGCCCAACTTCTGTTGGCCCAGCTGGATCAAATGGAGGTCACTGAGACAGAGCCAGAGGGTGAGGAGGACTGGGCATGCCTGCATGTGAGCTTGTGAGGGGGACATGGGAAGACCCCGAGAGGCTGGGGTTGACCTATAGCACAGAGTAACCTCAGACCCTCCTCTGGTGGACCATGGTCTGGGAAGACTTCCTGGGGTGGAAATCTTGGGAATGGGCTTCTCTTGATGACAATGAGATGTTTTTCATCATTGGAAAGGTATGAGGAAAGGCAGTCATATTGGTGAACATTTCTCCTCTTGCAGCTCCAGAGCCAAGGCCAGGGCCAGTTGTAAAAGTAGCTCAAGATCCATCTTTGTCCCGAGAACTGGCTCCTGCACCATGTTCTGGGGTACATTCTGCTCCTGTACTGGCACCGGAGCTCCATAGCACACCACCTATTACATCGCCAGCTCCAGAACCTGCACCAGATGGAGAGCCGGCTGGAGGGGTGGATTCCCATCCAGGGTCACCTCCAGAACTGGCTCCCGGACCACTGGCTGATGTTAATCCTACTCCTGCTACAACACTGGAGCTCCATACCACCCCAGCTCTTTCATCACCAGCACCTGCGCTGGCACCTGATGAAGAGCCAGCTGGAGGGTCAGAGTCTTATCCTGGGCCACCTTCAGAGTCAACTCCTGGACCACTGGCTACTGTCAGTCCTGCTCCTGCTCCAACACCAGAGCTCGATGTAGCCCAGGCCCTCCTCCAGCTCCATCACCAGCATCCGATGGACAACTGGATGGAGAGGTGGATTCCTACCCTGGACTACTTCCAGAACCGGAACCTGGACCACCAGCTGATGTCGATTCTGCTCCTGCTCCAACACAGAAGCTCCGTGGAGCACCAGCTCTTCCATGATGAGCTTCAGCTGTGGCAGCAGAGGGCTAGCCCCATGGAGGTTCGGATTCTTAACCTGGGCCACCTGCAGAGCCGGAGAATGGACAACCTGGTGATGTGGATCCTGGTACTGAATGGACACCGAAGCTCAATAGAGCATCACCAGCTCCAGCACTGCCACCACACGGAGAGCTGGATTTTCACCCTGGGCGACTTCCAGAACACATTCAAGGAAAACTTCATGAGTTACATTCTGTCCTTGCAGCAACATTGGAGCTGGGTACATCAACAGGTCCTCCATCAGCAAGTTGAGCAGACAGAGAGCCTGCTGGAAGATCGGATTCTCTTCCTCGGCCAACACCATAATGGGCTCCTGGACCACCTGGTGAGGTTGATCATGCTCCTGGACTAACACTGGAGCTCCTTAGACCACCATCACGAGCTGCTTCACTGACACCAGATGAAGAGCCAGCTGAAGGGTCAGAGTCTTATCCTGGGATACATCCAAAACCTGCTCCTATACCACCTACTGATGTTGAACCCACTCTTGCACCAAAACCAAAGCTTCACTGGCATAGGTCTTCCTTCTCCATTTTCATCATTGACACTAGATGAAGGGCCAGCTGGAGGGGTGGATTTCCCTCCTGGGCCACTTGCAACTGTCTCCCAGATGAACAGCTGATATTGATCCAGCTCCTGTTCCAACACTGGAGCCCCATACACCATTACATCCTCCAACTCCAGCACCGTCTGGGGCACCAGAGGCCTAACTAGTTGCCACATCTCCTCTACAGCAGCTCCTTATTGACAGCCAGGGAACATCTGCTCCAGAAGCAGACCCTTATTTCTCCTCACCTGAGTGGGTAGTTCTTGGTTTTGTTGTAGTATTTTCCCAGCTCAATTTATTCTGTATAGTTTATAGTATTTTAACTGGTAGGTTTCTCATTAAATAAAGTTTTGTTGTAATAGCTTGCAAGTGTGTAATATAGTGGTTTTATGTACTTTTTCACAATTTTATTCACCATCACCAGTGTCTCCTTCAGAACATTTTCATCACCACTGTGATGGTTAATGTTATGTGTCAACTTGGGTAGGCCATGATTCTCAGGGGTCTGGCTGACATTATGTAATCACACTCCATTTTATGATCTGATGTGAGCAGCCAATCAGTTGGAAAAGGCATTTCCTTGGGACATGGCCTTCAAATCTATACATTTCCTGGGATATGCAGCCATTAATCTGGCCAATGTCTTTTTCTCCATCCCTGTTTTGAAGGATCAACAGAAGCAGTTTGCCTTCAGCTGGCAAGGCCAGCAATACACCTTCACTGTCTTATCTCAAAGGTATATCAACTCCCTAGCCCTATGTCATAATTTAATCCATAGGGACCTTTATCGCCCTTCCTTTCCACAGTATGTCACACTGGTCCATTAAACTGATGACATTATGCTGATTGGACATAGTAAGAAAAAAGTATCAATGACTCCGCAGTTATTGGTAGAATATTCCTGCTAGAAGGTAGGAATTATTCCCCAAAAATTCAGTTGTCTTCCACCTCAGTGAACTTTCTAGGGCTCCAGTGGTGTGGGCATGTCAAGATGTTCCTTGTAAAGTGAAGGATAAGTTGATGTATCTGGCCCCTCCTACATCTAAAAAGGAGACACAGCCCCTGCTGGACGTCTTTGTATTTGGAAGCAACATACCCCTCATTTGGGTGTGCTACTCCAGCCTATTTATCAAAGGGCTAGTTTTGAGTGGGCCCAGAACAAGAAAAGACCTTGCAAGAGGTTCAGACTGACGTGCAAGCTGTTCTGCCACTTGAGCCATGTGATCCAGCTAATGAAATGATGTTTGAAGAGTCATTTGCAAATAACGATGTTATTTGGGGTCTTTGGCAGGCTCCTATTGGTGAATCACAGTGCAGGTCCTTAGAATTTGGGAGCAAAGCCCTGCCGTCCTAAACAGTTAACTACTCTCCTTTTGCGAAACAGTTTTTGTCTTGTTACTGGGTCTTAGTAGAGACGGAACTGTTAACCATGGGCCACAAAATGACCATGTGTCCTGAGTTGCCCATCATGAATTGGGTGTTGTCTGACCCATAGAGCCATAAAGCTGGATGTGCACAACAGCACTCCATCCTTAAATGGAAGAGGTATGTACGATACAGGGCCTGAGCATGACCTGAACACTCAAGTAATTTGTATAAGGAAATGGCCCAAATGCTCAGGGTCCCCACTCCTGTCATATTACCTGCCCTCTCCCAGGCTGCACCTATGGCCTCATTGGGAGTGCCTCGTGATCAGTTGCCTGAGGAAGAGAAAACTCGTGCCTGGTGTATTGACGGTTCTGTGTGATATGCAGGCACCATTTGAATGTGCACAGTCGGACCACTGCAGCCCATTTCTGGGACTTCCCTGAAGGACAGTGGTGAAGGGATATCTTCCCAATGGCAGAACTTCAGGCAGTGTGCCTGGTTGTTCACTCTGCTTGGAAGGATAAATGACCAGATATGCAATTGTACACTGGTTCATGGGCTGTGGTCAATGGTTTGGCTGGATCGGCAGGGACTTGGAAGGAACATGATTGAGGAATAGGAGTCAAGGAGGTACGTACGGGAAAGTGGTTTGTGACAGACTTCTCCGAAGGGACCAAAGAACTCACATTAATGAGTGGGGGCTCCTTGTCCTTTGCCAGGGACCCCTGTTTCTACATTGGGCCTTTAGGGCAGACAAAAACCATTATTGCTTTAAGCACCATTGTGGATTGAAATTATCAGTGTTGGGTGTTTCATCCTGTGATTTGCTGAAGTGGAATAATGAGGAGAGGCATAGTACTATGTGTAGGGCCTTTCCCACTTATTAGCTGTGAGATCTTCAGCAAATTACTGCCCCTCTCTGACCCTTGGTTTCTTCAGCTTTACAATGGGACTAATACTGTCTTCCTCACAGCACTATTGTTGAGGATTACATTGAAATATTGGTGAAGCACTCAGAATGATGCCTGGCACATAGTAGGCAATCAATGAATGGGAGTTAAAGCAAGAGATACAGGAAAGGTGGCCTGAGTGCAGGTTTAATCTGGGAGTGCAGGGTAAAGTTGAGGGAAGGATTTCTTGTCACCCAGGGCATCAAACTCCTTACTATAGAGTTGTCATTTAGGTCCTTCCTGCCCAGGCCCCCTATCTTCAATGCCTGAAGAGGTCCATTTACTAGAGTCTTTCCTGGGACAAGTACAGGTTTGACAAGGAATGTCTGTACCCATACAATGAAATGGGAATTATATACAGCTTATTGTGGTTAGCAAAATTGTGTAGTGGGTAGACCACCAGTAGTTTTTCCTTCTTCAAGAAATGAAGCTGCCAAGTCATATTTGAGCAGATCTTGAGATCCACTTTTGCTATGCAGATGTAGGCCAAGGGCTTTTATGCCATGAATAAGACATTTGTATTTTACTAGGAAAGCAGCTCCTCTTGTAGCATGCAGAAGTCCAAGGAAGATTTGCACAAGTTACACAAGAAACTGGGGGGTCTCCTGGGAGAGAAGGAATTGATTGTATCTTATCACAACCAACCACAGCCAACATCAGCACCAACCATCACTATTACCACCACCACTACCTCCACCACCATAACCATCACCATCTCCACCATACAACCCACCACCACCACTTCTACTACCACTGTCACCACCATCACCAACACCAATACTACCATTTCCACCACCATCACACCACCAACCATAATCATCACCATCATCACCATCACCACTTCCATCATACAACCCACCACCATCATCACACCACTTACTGTCACCACCATCATCATGCTACCCACCACTGCCATCACCACCTCCTTACACAACTCATCACCACCATCATTACCAGTACCACCATCACTATCACTCTTACCATCAATTTTACTGCCACCAGCAATGATGCCCCCTGTCACCAGAACCACCCCTGTTACTCTCAATATCAACATCATCAGCATCACCACCTCCATTACAAAACTTGTCACCGCTACCATTACCACCCTTACGTTCACCATTGTTCCTTCCCTGTAATTCAGATCTCTAAGTCTGGAGAAATGAATTTTGGTCTAGGCCCATTGGCCCAAGACCCTAATATAAAGTTCTAAGAGAGAGAGAACACATGGACTTTCCTTGGCCCTAAAAGGGGAGAGATGAAGGGGAGTGACCGTTTTCTTTTTCTTTTTGAGGCTATGGATCTTGAGATCTACTTGCACCCTGATGTATATGAGGGAAAAATAACACACAACTGGTTTGGGGGAATTCGGACCCTCTAAGTCTGAGAAAACAGAGTGTTATCCTTTCTTAAAGGAAAGTTGGGTCCATTAATCTTAATTCAGCCAGATCATTAAGCAAAAAGACTCCCAAAACTACCCCAATCTCACCGCAATGGGACAGTCTATCACCGAAGGAAACAGAGGGATGAGATAATCGTGGTGAAGGTGAGCCTTGAAGGTGATTAGACACAAATGTTGGACTTTCAGATATTCCCAGAAAGTGGACAAGTCTTGAGGGTTTCTCTTTAGGGCCTGACTGAGACATATTAATCCTACCTCAAATAATAAAACGAGAGCAAGAGTGAGTCCAAAAAAAAGAGTAAGTCAGGAAGTGAAAAATACAAGTCAGAGACAATTTCCATACTATGTGGTTCTGGCATTAATCTCCAAAGGGACTCCTCATCTGGGTGTGGCAAGGACTTCTCTGTCCTGGTCCAATCTTTTCTTCTGTCACCAGGTTCTGCAGTCCTCACTGGTCCTCCTTTGTGTGCCACGGTGATCCACATCAAGCTTTCAGGCATTAGGAAAGGTGCTTTCTTAAATAAAAGTTCTTTGTCTGTTTTGGCTTTTACACTGAGATTGCAGAGGATTCAAATTCTTTTCCAGCCTAAAGGTACAGAGCTTTATCAGCTGTATTCACATAGCTTTAAGGTCCCTGGGTGGCTGTAGAAGCAGCACGGGGATGGTGAGTGACCTCCTCTAACCTCACAAGGGGCAAAGAGAACCAAGATCAACGGCCCCAGCCTGGCCCCCATGAGGTGGAGGCCAAGCACGCCTCCTCTCTCCACCATCTTCACCAATTCTGACACCAACTGTCCCTCACGCAGCACTTTCTGTAGGGTTCGATAATTCATTGCAGTGGCCACACAGAACTCACAGGCCATATACATGATTATGGTTTTTTTTTACGGAAATAACAGGTTACGATTCAGACCCGGGACACTCAAGGATACAGTTCTTCCATTGGGCAGCCTCTTTCCAGCCATGCTCGCAGGCACAGTTCTCCCTGGCCCTAGGCCTCTGCCCAAAGGCACTCCCTGTCTGTCAGCTGGAAAGCCCAATGCGCAGTCTCCCTGCTGCTGGGTCTCTGCTGCAGCTTCTCACTGCCTTTAGTGTTACAGTTCTCTCTCTCTCTGTCTCCTGGTTCCAGGAGCTTCTCGGCATAGGGATCCCAGGTCCAAAGACATGCTCTCCGCTCCTGGCTATTCTTCTTTGGTGGTGGTGGGATCCTCTCCTTCCGGCCTCTGGGGTGGCTCATTTCAAGCCCAACAGAATGGCAAACCTGACCAATCCCTTTGGTAGGCCACAATTACCATATCTGCACAGTCCCACCCAATCACTTGGGTGGGAGTTGCAAGACCATGGCTAGAAAGGCCACACAAAAGTCATCTATCACACTACAGTGGCGCAAACAGTTTACATTGGACTACGAACCAAAAGGTTGGGGATTTGAAACCATGCAGCAGTGCCACAGAAGAAAGGCCTGGCAATCTTCTTCCATAAAGATTACAGCCAAGTAAACCCTATGGAGCTTGATCCTACTCTGTAACAATTGGGGTCGCCATGAGTAGAAATTCATTCAACTGCAACAGGTTTTGTTTTGGTTTTCATGTAGCTTTAACTTTACCTTTTGCTATTAGGACATTAAGGGAATCATGCCTCCTTCTCCAAGTGGGTTGTGAAATACTGCTGCTGCCGGGTTCCCTGGGAATGGCCGTGTACTGCCTGCACTGTTCGGCGTTCTGCCTCGCTCTAGCTTCTGCACCCTCTGATCTGTGGCACCCTCTGATCTGTGTCGCCGGAGTATGAAGGGGTCTTAAAGCCTGTGCTGTTAATTGGGTGGGAAGGGATTTAAACAGCCTACAAGGCCCTCCCCTGTGTCATCATCAGCTCTGGGAGGACTTGGATGTTGCACTGGGAACCATTCCCCGCCTCCACCCCTGACAGCTACAGCTATCTGAGGTTTTTATTTTTATGTTTTGTTGTTTAACTATTTCCTGCCCACTTCTATGCAGGCTGCCTAGGCAGTTCTCCAGCCCACACACTGTCCAGCTCAGGTGGGGCCCTGAATTCACCCCGGAACCAAGATAGAGCCAAAGAAACTGCCACCATGAGCACAGATTAGTGACACAAAGGTCTCCAGACAGACTTGTGTCCCTAAGGCCCCCAGCTGTCTGGGGCTGTTAGCTGAGCTTGAGGAGTTTTTAAATTTTAAAACACTTCAGTCGCTAATATCAAAAGAGGTGCTGTCTAAAACATATAAGGTATACACACGGCAAGGGAATCAAATTCTGAACATTGGGACTGAGGGTAGTAGTTTTTTTTAATGTTATGAAGTTTAGCAAGAAACACTTTTGTGTTTATATAAATTTTGTATGCAGTAATACAGAAATTTGTATTTTGGGACGAAAAACCTGAGATTCTTTGAAGGAAAAACACAAATAAGGACAGAAGAAATAATGCAGCAATGACAAGGCCCCTTAGCAGTTACTCAGCCCGTGTGGTAAAATTCAGGGGGAAAATGTTCTAATTGTCCCAGTCTGGTTCCAGCTGAGTCCTTCTCAGAGGACTGAGATAAAGTATATGTGTGGGTGGGTTAGAAAGAGAGACCAAAACCCTGCTGCCGTTGAGTCGATTCCGACTCATAGCGACCCTATAGGACAGAGTAGAACTGCCCCACAGGGTTTCCAAGGAGAGGCTGGTGGATTTGAACTGCCAACTCTTTGGTTAGCATCCAAGCTCTTAACCACTGCATCACCAGGGCTTTAAGACAGAGAAAGAGAGAGAACATAAATGTGAGTGTGCCAGTGTAAGCTGTGTTTGTAATCATGAGTGTAAATGTGAATGTGTGTGTGACTACAAATTTGAGTGTAATGTGTGTATTTGAACGTGAGTGTAAGACGTGTGAGAGTGAACATGAGTATACAAGTTTGTGAATATGTGAATATAAGTACGTGAATGTGCGTCTGTGAGTCGTGTAAGTGTGAGAGTAGCTATGTGTGAGTAGAAGTTGTCTGCTGTGAATGTGAGTGTACAAGTCTGTGTGTAAGTGGGTGTGAGTGTGAATGTGTGTATGAGTGTAAGTTATGTGAGTGTGTGCATTTACTATCCACCCAAAGATGTAAATTTTAGGGATCTCAACTTTGAAATCTCCATTATTTCTGAGCACGAACACCCCCTTGTCCCCAGTGAGGTTAGCTTGGGACTTGGTAATGGCTCTAAGGAGCCCTGGTGGTGCAGTAGTTAAGTGCTCAGCTGCTAACTGAAAGGTTGGTGGTTTGAACCCACCAGCCGCTCCACAGGAGAAGGATGTGGCAGTCTGCTTCTGTAAAGACTGCAGCCTCAGAAGTACTACGGGGCAGTTCTACTCTGTCCTACGGGGTCACTGTGAATCGGAATCCACTCAACAGCAACGGGTTATAACATCCATTCAGCCCTATTTGCCCAGGACAGAACTCATTTATGCCTGTTGTCCTGGCATAACTTTCATTCCTTTGCAGCCGTATTGATTTTTGGTTGAGGTATAACTCACATCAGTAAAGGACACAACTCTTAAGAGTACAGCCTGATGATCACTCTGGGGAAGTCTCCCAGGGTTTCTCGTCAGCCCACCTGAAAAGGGCGGATTTCATTGTCCACAAGCATTTTACTTCCCCTGTGGTCTTTGAGGAATACTTTATACATGCTGGAGAATCAAAGGAAATGGACTGCAGGTATTTGGAAACCAGGGAGGGTTTAAATTACATTGCCTTGACTTGATGGGCTTTAAGGATGTGTCGATTCTAGAAGGTGGAAATGATTAGAAACCTTCATAGAAGTTACCATAATTCAAAGCATCTGAACTTCCCTTTACCCTGTCACCACCAGTTCAGCCTTCCCCTGACAAACTTGACTTTGGTTAAAGGAATGAGTCATCCTACTGGGAATCATATAGGAACTGTGGGAAAGAGTATGGGATTTGGAGTCGGCCAGGCTTAGCTTTGCAACTTGATTCTACCATTTGCTAGCTCTGTCTTTGGATATGTTGCTTTAATTTCTCTGGCCCTCAGTTTCCTAAAGCATAAAAGGGGCGACAGGATTTACTTTGCAGAGTCAGGGTCAGGATGATATTTAATGAATATAGGGGGCCTGGCACATGGGCGGAAACTCTGGTGGTGCAGTGGTTAAGTGCTACAGCTGCTAACCAAATGGTCAGCAGTTCGAATCTGCCAGGCACGCCTTGGAAACTCTATGGGACAGTTCTACTCTGTCCTATAGGGTCGCTATGAGTCAGAATCGATTTGACGGCACTGGGTTTGGTTTTTTGGTTTGGCACATGGGTACCAAGTAGATGATAGCGAAGATTTAAGTCAGATTTAAGGATCAGAATAAAAGCAAAGTGTGGCAGATTATATTTTCCAAAATTGGCTGCAGGACTATTTCCAGTCTCATTCTTCCAGAATTTTGCTGCTCCCTATCAAGAGACAGGGTCTATTTCCCCTCCCTGTGAACCTGGACAAGACTTTCTGACTGCTTCAATAAACAAACAATATGGCAGAAGCAATGTTACATGACTTCAGAGGCTAGATCAAAAAGGACAATACAGCTTTTGCCTAGTCCTCTCTCTCTCTATCAAGATGCTTACCCTTGGAACTCAGCCACCATGCTGTGAGGAAGCCCATACTAGCCTACATAGAAGGACTCCACGGAGAGGCCCACACGAAGAGGAACAGAGGCCCCCAGCCAATAGCCATTATCAACCATCAGACTTCTGAGTGAACGAGCCTTCAGAGGATCTCAGCTCTCAGTCAATGAGTTTTCCAACTGAGGTCCCAGAAATTGTGAAGCAAATACAAGACATTCCTGCTGTGTCAAATTCCTGACCCACAGGATCCATGAGCATAATAAATGGTTGTATTAGCTACAAACTTTTAGGTAATTTTTTACACAGGCATACTAATTGGAATTCAGTGTAATCAAGGTGTTTCAGATGGGGTTGACATTTCTCTCATACAGCTGCATCAGGCTGTTTGCTTTCATTCATTCTAAAATCAAAGGTTAAGAGCCTGTTATACATATTTGTACTGTTGTTTATGTTTGTAGGAAACCCTGGTGGCGTAGTGGTTAAGTGCTATAGTCGGCAGTTTGAATCTGCCAGGCGCTTCTTGGAAACTCTATGGGGCAGTTCTACTCTGTCCTGTAGGGTCGCTATGAGTCGGAATCGACTCGACAGCACTGGGTTTGGTTTGGTTTTTGGGTTATGTTTGTAACCAAGTGTAGAGGTTTCTTTTCATAAAATTAATTGGTTCTGTATTCAAAACCAATGTGGTCTTCTATATCTAAGCTTCTACAGCCCTGTGTATTATTTAACACTGCCCGTTTACTAGCCTGTGGGAGGTGGAACTATAAAATAATGTAACCATTGTATAACCAAAGATGTGTGAAGTTGTATATCCAAATTGCTGCTATCCCATCCAGATAGCAACTGTGGAAGAGTGAATCCTGTTCCTTTGTTTTCCATGCCACAAAGATGGAAACTTTCTCTAGTACTATGAATTCATTTGAGGAAGGAGAGAATTACAGTAAACTAGCAAGGCCTCAAGGAGCCCTGGCAGCTGAGTGGTTAAAGCACTTGGCTGCTAACCAAAATGTCGGTGGTTTGAACCCATCAGCCGCTCCATGGGAGAAAGATGTGGCAGTCTACTTCCATAAAGATTTACACCCTTGGAAACCCTATGGGAGACTTCTATTCCATCCTATAGGGTTGCCATGAATCAAAGTCGACTCAGTCGCAGTGGGTTGGTTTGGTTAGCAAGACCTCAGGTCACAGACAAGGAAAATTAGGCCAGAAAGCTAAGGCAGCAGCAACACCAATTTTGCAGACGGGTCCAAACCAGAGAATGGGATCCACAGGCAGGTCATGCGCATGAGAATCACACTGTGGTCTAGAGCAGTGGTCACAGCAGAGTGTGTAATAGAGCGGCTAGAGAATGAGCTTTGGATCAAAGAAAGCTGGGTTCACATCTGGTGTCTCCACATACTGGCTGTGTGACTTTGAGTGAGTTCCTCAATTTTGTCATCTGTAAAATAGTACCTGCCCCTGGAAGAGGTGACTAACTGTTTTCCAAAGATATGCATTCCTCCTATATAGTGTGGTTGTGGCTGGGAAGCAGCTGCCCGGAATCTAAATTGCTGTGTGTCTAGACCTGGTTAATGAAATATGAGCAGAGGTCACCTCTATCACTTCTATGCTGAGGTGGCTAAGTATCCACTGCACGTTGCCCTCGCTAACTTCCCCTTTCCTGGTGAACTTGGAGGCCACGGGTTGAAGATGGTGACATCACAAGGTAGAGTGAGCCTGGATCCCTGCATCACCACTTGGAAGAGAACCACTCAACCAAGGACAGACACATTGCATTTTGTGTAAGTTGCTCTGTTAACACACTGAAAATTGGGGGTTGTTGGTTACAGCTGCTAGCCTACCCAGACTCATACACTGTTAGATAACTGTTAACTGCATAATCGTAGGTAATTAAAAATGATTTTTTTAAAACCATCTGTCTTTCCTACTTGACTGGATGCTCCTTGAGAGCAAGGACTGGACCCTATTGACCCAGTGCCTTACACTGTGTCTGGTGCATATATAATGGATTGAATTGTGCCTCTCCGAAAAATGTGTCAACTTGCTGGGCCATGCTTCCCTGTATGATGTGATTGTCCACAGTTTTGTCATTTGATGTGATTTTCTTATGTGTTGTAAATCCTACCTCTATGATGTTAATGAAGTGGGATTAATGGAAGTTATGTTAATGAGGCAGGACTCAATCTAAAAGATTAGGCTGTGTCTTAAATCAATCTCTTTTGAGGTAGAAAAAAGGGAATCCAGCAGGGAGACATAGGGACCTAATACCACCAGGAAAGAAGAGGCAGGAGAATAGTGGGTCATTTGGACCAGAGTCCCTGCACTACTGAGAAGATCCTCAGTGGGGGAAGATTGATGATAAGGAGCTTCCCCCAGAGCCGACCTAGAGATAAAGCCTTTCCCTGGAGCTGACCCCCTGAATTTGGACTTCTAGCCTCCTAGACTGTGAGAGAATAAATTTCTCTTTGTTAAAGCCATCCACTCGTTGTATTTCTGGTATAGCAGTACTAGATAACAAAGAAAACATACAAGGCAGTGAGTAAAACTGAATTTGCAGCTTGATTCAGAGAAGAGAATTACAATCTAGGCTCTTTAACAAAAGGAGAAAGGAAAGGTTTATGTTTTAAAAAAAAAAAACTTCATTACTGAAAGTAGTTATTTAAACACTTGCCAGAAGTACCAAAAAAAAAAAAAGAAGAGGAAAAAAAAAAATCCACTTAGCAGTGAAGTTATGATTTGCGAATTGGCACTTTTATGCCAAGTGTAACTGGTGGAATGAGTTTTCCCAACAGAAAGTTTTGGAAACCAAGGCTTCCTATTAGATTTTCTTTAAAGTTCCACAAAGCTTTTCAAGGTTAATTAAAAAGGCTGGCTTAGCCACTGGTTCCTGCTTTCAGCAGATGAAATGGAGTCATGTCATCAGTGTAATGTAATTGTAATGACATTGTGTAATTGTAAAACAATTGTGTAAATGCAAACTTGGTATCAAGAATTGTACCTGAAAATGAAACCTTATTGGTAACATTTCGGTTTTCCCTTTGAATTATCAATGTGAATAAACATAACTTGCATTTATATAGCACTTTCTTTTTATCATTCCCGTGTGTTGTCACAACAATTCCGAGAGTTAGGACACATTTTATTGTCATTATTTCAAGATGGAAAATCCATGAAATAAAGAGAGTCGTGATTTGGCCACATCTCATGGCTCATGTGATAATCAGAAGCCAGGTCCCCTGACTCTCGGCATAGACCCTTTTCCCCACCAGACCTCCCAGGTTGATACGTGTTCAAAGTGGACGATAGCCCAGTAGGAAACAAATCAGACAATTTTTGGGTCCAATCTGGAAAAGGTCTCATGTTTGGGTCTCTCATGGAATAAAAAAGTAAACTAGGATGTGGGCCTACAGTCCAACAACAGCCCAAAAACCCAAACCAAATCCGTTGCCGTTGAGTCAGTTCCGACTCACAGCAACCCTACGGGTCAGAGGAGAACTGCTCCATAGAGTTTCCAAGGAGCGCCGGGTGGATTTGAACTGCTGCCCTTTTGGTTAGTAGCTGTAGCACTTAACCACTACACCACCAGGTTTTCCAAACAATGGCCCAGCTAGGGAGAAATAATCTAAATATGTGACCAGTTAAAAAACTAAATAAAATATTCATCCCTTTTCGTAGCAGAAGATAGAGCGTAGGACCAAGAAGAAAAAAAAGCCATTGCTGTCAAGTAGAGTCCGACTCATAGCGAACCTATAGCACAGAGTAGAACTACCCCACAGAGTTTACAAGGAGCACCTGGTGGATTCGAACTGCCGACATTTTGGTTAGCAGCCGTAGCACTTCACCACTATGCCACCAGGGTTTTCCAGAGCATAGGACATGAGGGGTGAAATGACAAATAAGTAGCACATATCCAAGAAGTATGATAGCCATTCAGCGGAGCCATTCAGAAGAGAAGAGGGGTTTGAGAAGTGCCCACAATTGTCAAAGACAATAGGAGGATCAAGGAAGTAAGAAAAAGCAGGGTCACCACAGCCAAGGAAGCAAAGAGATTGAATAGGGAGAAGTTAAGCAGGAAAACAAGGCTGTGCGTTTCTAAACTCCCTGTGATTCTACCAGGGCACCAAGCCATCCTGTCAGCCTTAGTCGATAAGACATTCATCCAAGCCATCTCTGGGCACCTCCTTCATCCTTCCTCTCGTTTTCCGTTAGTGATACGAGTGCAGTCCTCTCTGTAGCTGCTCAAACAGACCAGGCTCTCTTGGTCTCACATTCATGGCCTCTTTGTTGGTCCCAGCAGTCCCCAGGATATTGTCTGGAAATGGATGCTTTAATACCCAAGACCTTTCTACTTCTTCCTCCATAAGGGATTATTCCCCCTTCCAAGAAAATATTTCAAGAAAACAATTCCATTTTCTAGTGTGGCTGAAGACATGCTGCTGCTGCTGCTGCTGCTGAGGGGAAGAGCTCTCTGGATGTGATGGTGCTGAGAAGGACAAGAAGCTAACATTGTCTTTCCTTCCCCCATAAAAAAAATAAAATAAAATAAATTTTTTTATGAACGTATTGGAAACCCTGGTGGCACAGTGGCTAAGAGCTTCATGCTGCTAACCAGAAGGCTGGCAGTTCGAATCCACCAGGTGCTCCTTGGAAACTCTGTGGGGTGCTCTACTCTGTCCTATAGGGTCGCTATGAGTTGAAATCGACTCAACAGCAATGAGTTTAGTTTTTATGCACATCTAGAGTCCCTGGTGGGCAAATGGTTAATGTGCTGGGCTACTACCCAAAAGGTTGAAGGTTGGAGTCTACCCTGAGGCACCTCAGACAAAGGCCTGGTGATCTAGTTCTAAAAAGTCAGCCTTTGAAGAATCCATGGAGCATAATTCTACCCTGACACACATCAGGTCACCATGAGTCTAAATCAAGTCGGTAGCAACTGGTTTATGCACATGCTCATCCCATCCCTGGAGCCACGGTAGCTCAGTGGTTAAGAGCTACAGCTTTTAGCCAGAAGGCTGGTGATTCAGATCCACCAGGCACTCCTTGGAAACCCTATGGGGTAGCTCTACTCTGTCCTATACGGTTGCTATGAGTCGGGATTGACTCAGTGTCAATGGGTTTGTCTTTTTTTGTTTTTAATCCCATCCCTGGATTCCAGATAGCAGTGTCCATGTGATGTCAATGGTGCAACCCGAGCTGTTTGGCAGGGAAGGGGCCTCTGCTCTCCAGCAACCAACGTTGAACTGGGTTGTGATGCTGCCTGTTTCTAATGGGTCCCAGGACCCCATTCCTGAGAGATGTGTCCCATCCTTTGGCCTCCCTGCTCTTGACCATCTGACTTGCCATCATCCCTGTCCCCTTGAGTTTGGAATTGATATGTAAATAGATAGGTCGGTATTGCTGTGCTAAGCACCTTATAGTATTAAATAATTTAATCCTCACAAAAACTCTATGAATTAGATCCTGTTGTTAATTCTGTTGAGTTCCTGGCAGTTCCCTATCCATATACTGCTGCAGACAGTTTGGAATTTTCTCGAGCAAATTTTTATGTGCATGTGATATTAATGATTAAAAAAAAAAACAACCCAAACGTGCTGCCCTCGAGTCAACTCTGACTCAGAGCGACCCTACAGGACATTAGTGGTTGGTGTATAAATTTGCATCATAGACATATGAACTGGTCTTCTTTGTAAGAGTATGGATATTATCCTATCACTGACAGCACTGTACTTCAGGACAGACCTTGAAATGTTCTTTTTGGCAATGAATGTGACACCACTCCTCTTCAGTTTGTCATTTCCAGCAGAGTAGACCACATGATTGTCTGATTCAAAATGACCAATTCCAGTCCATTTCAAGCTCACTAATGCCTAGGATATCAGTCTTTACGTGTTCTATTTCATTGTTGAAGACTTCCAGTTTTCCTAGATTTATGCTACGTACATTCCACATTCCAATTATTAATGGATATTTACAGGTGTTTCTTCTCATTTTGAGTCTTGCCACATCAGCGTAGGAAGATCCTGAAAGCTTGACTCCATCTGAGTCAGTAAGGTCTACTCTGCTTTACGGAGGCAGCTCTGCCCCAGTTGTGTTTTGAGTGCCTTCCAAAATGAGGGACTCATCTTCTAGCACTATATCACACAATGTTCCGCTGCTATGCAGAAGGTTTTCATTGGCCAGTTTTTTTTAGAAGTCACCATGTCCTTCTTAACAGTCTATCTTAGTCTGCAAGCTCCGCTGAAACCTGTCCACCATGGGTGACCCTGCTGGTATTTGAAATACTGGTGGTAGCATAGCTTCCAGCATCATAGCAACACGAAAACCACCACAGTAAAACAAACTGGCAAAGAGTGGTGGGAAGACTACCTAGATAAAAAAAAAAAGCAAACCAAAAAAATTTTAAATATCATTGTGCTTATTTGAAAAGTTTTGTATAGAACACGGCAATGGCCTACATGACCACTCAACTTCCCTTTCAGATCTAGGATAATTCTTTAAAGTTTTGGCCCCTAATTCTTCTAAATGTGTGGTGTTCACTCGACCATGTTCGTCTGCCCCCCTCTGGTGGCCATTATACAAATAACAGGTTGAAGAACAACTCTTAGGGCAATGGTTGCTTTCTCTTTCATTGATATTTCATTTATTCCTATGAACATCACCTACTATACGTCAGGCTGTACTAGATGCTAGACATAAGAAACTAACAAGATAGGACACTGCAGTCAAGGGTGGTAGACAAACAAGTGAATAGATAATTACAAATTAGTGAAACAAGGGTCATGGAGAAGCGTACAGAGAGTGCCGGGAGTGTAGATAGGATACTTGGGCTGGCCTTGGCATTGTGTCAGGGGGAATGAGGGGACGTGACGGAAGTCGAGAAGCTGGGAATTGAGAAGGGCAGGTGGAGGTCCTAAATTCAAGTAGGAGTAGGAGATAAGAGAAGCCATTGGGAATTCAGTGAGCTGCTAGGATGCTCGTTCAATATGGCAGAAGTCAGAACACAGGTTTCAAGGGAGGTGAGCAACAGCTGCGGTCAGAGAGATTGGTTGGGGCCAGATCACAAAAGGCTTTTTATGTCACGCTAGAGTTTGAGATTATATCCCCTAGGCTAGTGGTCCCCAAATTTTTTTGATCATGTTCCCCATCAATAAAAATATTTGTGTATACACCTCCAATATATGAATATTTATTCATTTATACATTTTATACATAGGCAGTGTAGTGTAATGATTAAGAACTTGGTTTCTGGAGCCAGATGGACTATATTCCAAATCCTGGCTTTGTTACTTTTTAGGGGTGTGACCCTGAGCAAACAACCTCTCTGTACCTGAGCTTTCTCATCTGTAAACTGAGGATAATAGCAGACTCACCATCTCTGAGAGTTGTAGAAAGGGTCAAATTAAGTAACTCATGAGAACTTAGAACAATGCCTGGCACATGATAAATGTTATGTTAACTTGCTGTCAAGTCGATTCTGACTCATAATGACAGTATAGGACAGGGTATGACTGTCCCATAGGGTTTCCAAAGAGTGGGTGGTGGATTCCAACTGCCGATCTTTCGGCTGGCAGTCAAGCTCTCAACCATCGCCCCACCAGGGCTCTGAATATTATTCTATACATCTACTACTGAGTGCCATTATAAAAGTTGGAGTTGGAATTTATACCTAGTAGGTGCTCCACCGGAAACCCTGCTGGTGTAGTGGTTAAGTGCTACGGCTGCTAACCAAACGGTCGGGAGTTGGAATCCGCCAGGCACTCCTTGGAAACTCTATGGGGCAGTTCTACTCTGTCCTATAGGGTCGCTATGAGTCAGAATTGACTCGATGGCACTGGGTTTGGTCTTTGGTTAGGGGCTCCACCTACCCCAGAAAATCTGTTTTAACACAAACTCACTTCAAAATGTCAAGAATTATTTTCATCCTCAAAACTTCTAACTGCAAGAGCAGACCACCTCTAACCCCTCACCCTACCTGGCAGTAAATAGCTTTGGCCTCTCCTGATTGTACTTATACCAAACTCATCAGTGCAGGTAATTCTTGCATTTAACTCAAAGCAGTGACCTGGAACCTTCTTTTATAGTAAGCTTCCAAGTAGTGCTGGTGCTGCTGGTCCAAGTACTACACTTTCAAATTTTGTAAAGAAAATATAAATATCAAATGAACTACCTTTAAAAAATATTTTTATTTTTCCAGCACAACCACATGGTGCCTGGCTACCATCACCAAATACTCTGACAGGGATCACAAGAGAGGCTCCCGGACAGAGCTGCAGAAAAATGGAGAACAAAATTCTAACTCACAAAAAAAGACCAGACTTACTGGTTTGACAGAGACTGGAGAAACCACAAGAGTATGGACCCCGGACACTCTTCTAATTCAATACTGAAGTCACTCCTGAGGTTCCCCCTTCAGCCAAAGATTAGACAGGCCCATAAAACAAACAATAATGCACGTAGCTCAACCGTGTATACCAGACTAAACAGGCCCACCAGCCCAGGGGCAAGATGGAGAAGGCAAGAGGGCACAGGAAAGCTGGACACATGGAAATGGGGAACCCAAGGTCAAAAAGGGGAGAGTGCTGACATGTCGCCGGGCTGGCAACCAACGTCACAAAATAATATGTGTATTAATTGTTTAATGAGAAACTAATTTGTTCTGTAAACCTTCATCTAGAGCACAATAAAAACAAATAAATAAAAGAAATATTTTTACTTATCAGGACACAGCACACTTTTGTTCTCACTAAAAAATACGTGTGTGTGTGTGTGTGTGTATATAATATATACATATGTCTATAAACCCTGGTGGCGTAGCGGTTAAGAATTCAGTTGCTAACTCAAAGGTCAGGGTCGTAAGTCTGAATCCACTAGGTTCTCCTGGGAAACCCTATGGGGCAGTTCTACTCTGTCCTCTAGGGTCACTATAAGTTGGAATCAACTTGATGGCAACCGGTTTGGTTTTTGTTTGTTGTTGTTCATGTATATGTATATATATATATATATGTATATATGGAAACCTTGGTGGTGTAGTAATTAAGAGTTTGGCTGCTAGCCAAAAGGTCAGCAGTTTGAATCCACCAGGCGCTCTTTGAAAACCCTATGGGGCAGTTCTACTCTGTACTACAAGGTTGCTGTGAGTCAGAATTGACTTGTCGGCAACGGTTTCGTTTTGTTTTGGTTTTATATGTATATCCGTGTGTGTGTTTTAGCAAAGGTAAATACGCTCAATTTTTTGACAATATTGGTTTAGTTCTAAATTCAGATTATTCCAGTACTTGAAAAAGAACTTGAGCAACAGGCACAGATACCAAATGGAAAAAGCGCTTTATGGACTTTGCCTAACAAGTTGTGATACTCATTTTTCAGCCTTATCCACCAGGTATGCAAAGCTCCTTGTTGAAATTCAGCTAACAATTTCCATTTTTCCTAATGTCAATCAGTTATTGTTGCAAAATAATTGGAAGGTTCTACATTTTCATATTGTTAACAAATTACCTTATTTTAGTTTTTTAGGAGGAACGAATACCCTGTTTCCAAGTGTTTAAAGCATAGAAATGATGTTAATAGGTGGCCCACTTACATAATATTCTGCCTCAAAATCACCTAACACTAGAGACACTTACACTACCCATTGTCAGTATACTCTCTCCAAAGTACGAGTTTAATTTTTTTTATTGTGTTGTAAGTGAAAGTTTACAGCTCTAGTTGCTCATACAAAAATTTATAAACATGTTGTTATGTGGCCCTAGTTGCTCTCTCTATAACGACAGCACACTCGCCGTTTCCACCCCAGATTTCCCTCGTCCACCAACCAGCTCCTCTCACTTTCTGCCTTCTCATCTTGCCTCGGGACTGCATGAGTTTGTTTTGAAAAGCTGTTACACTCTCTCTCTGTCTTTCATTTTGTTAGAACATAACCTTTGCCCTGAAAAGACAAATGTATTTTTTCAAATATCCTTTAGGTGCATTGCTGACGTCGTTTTCATCATGGAAAAGGTTAGCAAGTTTGGAACATTATTTATTTATAAAAGAAAAATGACACATTAAATTTGGTAACTCTTTTAAGTACATTGCCACAGGGAAGCTCCTTTTTCCCCCAGGTTGGTCATTTATTGTACAGATGGAGAACCACATGATGAGTTGACACGAGCTTCTCCAGGCGTGAGAATGTACTAGTTGAGTGTCAGACAGTTTAGAATATGTTCCTTTCACAGTTGGAGTTTTTTTTTAGACCTTAAGTTGAAGTACAGGACAAGCAAAGCAATGCCTAGCATATAGCCACTACCCAATTCATTTTACTGGCGAGAGTATTAGACTTGAAATATTTTTTTTAGTGCCAGTGAAGTGCAATTGCGTGTCAGTTTCTGGAGCCGCCACGATTTTCAATCTTGTTAAACCCACGAATTCCGCATCCTGTGTCCTTCAACATATGCAGCCACCCTTGGTCCCAGAGAAACCCTTTTAACCTCATGTACTGTGATTGTGGAACATGTTTTCTTTCTCACCCACTAACCCACTTATTCTACTTCTAGGTAGGGAGGTCTAATTGGCATTTTTCCCCTTTTGTTAAAATACATGTAAAACAAAAAGCCCCCATTGATAATACACAGTTCACCACAGAGAATACAGAAAATGTACACATTGTTCCTATTAGAGTGACTGACCCAGTGGTGTGCTGTTAAATGTGTAACAACCAGCTCCATGTAAAGAAAAAAAGGTATTGATTTGTGGTGCCTGCTAATTCTCATGGTGTAAATACTCCCGCGACGGCAAATTTCAAGCTACCAACGTGATGTCATGATCACAGAGTTGGGGAGAGACACACAGCAGCACAGCAATACAGCCCATATCCATCACCAAGATACAACAGATGGAAGTAATCTCAAGAGCAGACATAATAGTAAAATGCAGTAAATCATAACTGGAAGTGATGCATTTTGAGGGCTGATTAACCTTTGCTTTTTATAATTTATTAAATTATAAGTTTACGTATGTGATTTTTTAATAATGTTTGTTTACCAAGGAGTCCCTGGGTAGTGCAAACTGTTAACAAACTCAACTCCTAACCAAAAGGTTAGAAGTACCAGTCTACCCAGAGGTGCCTCTCAAGAAAGGCCTGGCAATCTACTTCCAAAATGTCAGCGACTGAAAACCCTGTGGAGCACAGTTCCACTCTGACACACATGGGGTCACCATGAGTTGGAGTCAACCTGGCTGGCAACTGGTAACTGGTGTTTATCAACAGACTCACGAAATTCCTGAAAAGTTAATAATATGCTCTTGAGAGCCAGTATAAGCCAACTCCAGCAGCACTTTGATCTTACCATGCTAAAGGAACAAGGCCTTGGGGAGGACCTTGGGTTAAAGCTCTTTTCCATTCACTTAACGCTGACGGGCACCATACACAATAGCTTCTTCCTGATTCTTGTTTTTTTCTCTTACCTGGCTGAGTCAGAGCAGTAATGATAGAAGAGAGTAGTCTTGTCACAAAATTTTTTGATATATATCCTTTTGGATTTTTTTCATGTATTCGTAGGCATGAGTGTGTGTATGTGTCTAATGAAAAACCAAACCAAAAGCATTGCTGTCAAGTCGATTCTGACTCATAGAGACTCTATAGTACAGAATAGAACTGCCCCATACAGTTTCCAAAGAGCACCTGGTGAATTCGAACTGCCAACCTTTTGGTTAGCAGCCGTAGCTCTTAACCCCTAGGCCACCAGAGTTTCCATATGTGTCTAAGGGTACATATATGTATGACTGTATAATAAATGATATGAGACATTAAGGATTTTTGAACAATTGAAGATATAGGGAAAGGACCCGACTGAGCTTGGACCAAGCTAATCTAAATGGACTGTATTGGTGTTGTGCACTTTGTGGTTTTTAGGGCTGGGTGATATAAACGCCCTGGAGTCAGCCTATTGTGTGATTATCTCTATAGATAATAGGTGAGACTCCAACTAAAGACCTGGGACTTACATCCTGGTGTGCTGTGCTAGCATTACAGTAGAGTTTAAGTTTCTGCATGCGGAATTACTGGATCCGACTTTAGGTTTATTCATTTATTTAGTCAGTTAGTTGGCAACTTGCCCACCAAAAATGGTTCACCGTTTACCTTCTCAACAATATATAAAAGTCCCTCTTTCTCACATCTACAACAATACTCCGTAATATTATTCTTCTTATCATTGTTTTTAAAACCTTTGCCAAACTTAGCAAGTGAAAAAGATTGTTAGATATGCATTCTTTAATTATGAGGGAGGTTGAAGGTCATTTCATATCTTTGTTGGTGATTTGTATTTCTTTTTTTGAAAAGTGCTTGTTCATGCTCTTTTATATTGGCTTGTTTATCTCTTTGTTGACTTGAAAGAGCTCTTTACACTTCTAGAATATTACGGTTTTGTCTATTATATACAGCAACCCCTCCCCCTCCAGTTTGGCATTTGCGTTTTTATTTTGTCTTGTTGTTATCATTTGCCATAAAGAAATTTCCATTTATGGAGTTAAATATATGAATATTTTCTATTATGGTTTTTCTGCTTTGTCTCAAATTATAAAAATATTCATCTATGTTTTCTTCTATTATTCTTACTGTTTAATTTTTTAATTTGTCTTTAATCCACTATTTATTATTAACAATATGTGAAGTAGAGATTTATTTTTTCCTAAAATATCAACTAATTATCCTAAGACTATCCTTTTATTTTAATAATTCACACTTTCCCTATTTAAGACTTACTTTTATAATACCCTAAAGCAAACAAAGAAACAAAAAAAACAAGCACTTTGCGGTCGAGTCGATTCTGACTCAAAGCGACCCCATAGGACGGGGTAGAATTGTGCCATAGAGTTTCCAAGGAGTGCTTAGTGGATTCAAACTGCCGACCTTTTGGTTAGCAGCTCCTAACCATCATGCCACCAGGGTTTCCTATAATATGCTATGTTTATATAAATAGGTGAAGATACAGACTTGTTATTCTGTTCATTGATCTGTCTTTTTATCCCTTCGCTAGTATCACAGCCTCCTCATTAGGGACATTTTATTGCACAATTCACCCACTACCTTTGTTTGTCTTATGTCTTTTTGCTATTCTCATTTGTTTACTCACCCAAATAGCTTTGGAATCACTTAGTCAACTGCCTTTGAAAATATGTAAAGACATTCAGACATTGCAATATGGGACTGGTATAGGAATATACACACTAATTGAATAGAATAGGAAGTCTAGAACTGGACCCAAGTTATATACGGGAACTTGGTTTGTGGCAGGGGAACAATTCAAATCAGTAGGAAAAGGATGGATTATTCAATAAGCAGTCTTAAGCAAATTTGAAACAGTCAAAAATGAAATGGAATGCATAAAGATCAATATCCTAGGCATTAGTGAGGTGAAATGGACTGGTATTGGTCATTTGGTCTACTACCCTGGGAAAGACAACTTGAAGAGGGATGACATTGCATTCGATGTCAAAAAGAACATTTCAAGATCTATCCTGAAGCACAACACTGTCAGGGATAGGATAATATCCACATACCTAAAAGGGAGACCAGTTAATATGACTATTATTAAAATCCGAAACAAACACTAAGGCCAAAGATGAAGAAATTTAAGATTTTTCACCAACTTCTTCAGTCTGAAATTGATCGAACATGCAAACAGGATGCACTGATAACTACTGGTGGTTGGAATGTGAAAGCTGGAAACAGAAGAAGGATCAGTAGTTGGAAAATATGGCCTTGGTAATAAAATCATGCCAGAGGTCCCATGATTGAATATTGCAAGACCAATGACTTCTTCATTGCAAATGCCTTTTTTCACCAACATAAATGTTGACTATACACATGGACCTTGCCAGATGGAATACACAGGAATAAACTGACTACGTCTGTGCAAAGAGATGATGGAAAAGCTCAATATCATCAGTCAGAACAAGGCCAGCACTGACTGCAGATCAGACCATCAATTATTCACATGGAAGTTCAAGTCGAAATTGAAGAAAATTGGAACAAGTCCATGAGAGCCAAAGTACAACCTTCGGTAAATTCCATCTGAATTTAGAGACCATCTCAAGAATAGATTTGGTTCAATGAACACTAATAACCAAAGGCCAGACAAGATGTAGAATGACATCAACGACATCATACATTAAGAAAGCAAGAGGTCATTGACAAGGCAGGAGAGAAAGAAAAGACCTAAATGGATGTCGGAAGAGACTCTGAACTTGCTCTTGAACTTCGAGTAGCGACAGCAAAAGGATAAAAAATGATAAAGTAAAAGAGCTGAACAGAAGATTTCAAAGGGCGGCTCGCAAAGACAAAGTAAAGTATTATGACAATATGTGCAAAGACGTGGCGATAGAAAACCAAAAGGGAAGAACATGCTCAGCATTTCTCAAGCTGAAAGAACTGACAAAAAAACTCAAGCCTCGAGTTGTAATACTGAAGGATTCTATGGGGAAAATATTAAACGTCACAGGATGCACCAAAAGATGATGAAAGGAATATACAGAGACACTATACCAAAAAGAACTGGTCGATGTTCAACCATTTCAGGAGGTAACATATGATCAGGAACCAACGGTACTGAAGGAAGAAGTCCAAGCTCACTGAAGGCACTGGCAAAAAACAAGGCCCCACGAATTGACGGAGTACCAATTGAGATGTTTCAACAAACAGATGCAACGCTGTAAGTGCTCACTTGTCTATGCCAAGAAATTTGGAAGACAGCTACCTGGCAGCCGACTAGAAGAGATCCATATTTATGCCTATTCCCAAGAAAGGTGATCCAACCAAATGCACAAATTGTCAAACAATATCATTAATATCACATGCAAGAAAAAATTGTTGAAGATCATTTTGAATGCTAAAGTGGCTGCAGCGTTATATCAATAGGGAACCACCAGAAATTCAAGACAGATTTAGAAGAGGACATGGAACCAGGGATATCATTGCTGATGTCAGATGGATCCTGGCTGAAAGCAGAGAATACCAGAAGGATGTTTACGTATGTTTTATTGATTGTGCTAAGGCATTCAACTGTGTGGAACAAAACAAATTATGGATAACATTGCAGAGAGTAGGTATTCCAGAACACTTAATTGTGCTCATGAGGAATCTGTACATGGATCAGGAGGCAGTCATTCAAACAGAACAAGGGGATATTGCATGGTTTAAAGTCAGGAAAGGTGTGCATCAGGGTTGTATCCTTTCACCATACCTATTCAATCTGTATGCTAAGCAAATAATCCGAGAAGATGGACTATATGAAGAAGGACAGGGCATCATGATCGGAGGAAGACTCATTAACAACCTGCATTATGCAGATGACACAACCTTGCTTGTTGAAAGTGAAGATGACTTGAAGCACTTATTGATGAAGATCAAAGACCACTACTTTCATTATGGATTACACCTCAACAAAAAGGAAACAAAAATCCTCACAACTTGACCAACAAGGAACATCACTGTAAATGGAGAAAAGATTGAGGCTGTCAAGGATTTCATCAACACCCATGGAAGCAACAGTCAAAAAATCAAAAGATGAATTTCATTGGGTAAAACTGCTGCAAAAGATCTCTTTAAAGTGTCAAAAAGGCAAGACATCACTTTGAGGACTAAGGTGCACCTGACCCAAGCCATGGTGTGTTCAATTGCCTCATATGCACACAAAATCTGGACAATGAATAATGAAGCCTGAAGAAGAATTGATGCCTTTGAATTGTGGTGTTGGTGAAGAATATTGAATATATCATGAACTGCCAAAAGAATGAACAAATCTGTCTTGGATGAAGTACAACCAGAATGCTCCTTGGAAGCAAGGATGGCGAGACTGGGTCTCATATAACTTGGACATGTTATCAGGAGGAATCAGTCCCTGGAGAAGGACATTATGCTTGGTAAAGTAGAGGATCAGCAAAAAAGAGGAAGACCCTCAAAGAGATGGATTGACACAATGCCTGAAACAATGGGCTCAAGCATAGCAACGATTGTGAGGATGGTGCAGGACCTGGCAGTCTTTTGTTCTGTTGTGCACAGGGTCGCTGTGAATTAGAACTGCCTCAATGGCACCTAACAACAACAGGGTTCTTGTGAGGATTAAATGAGATAATAACGTGTGAAGCACTGAGAAGATGGCTTGGCAAGAAGGAAGTACATGGCAAATTTGAGATTTTTTTTATAATATAGCCTTGTGGTTTGTCATATAGTTTATCGCACCTGTCAATAGTAATAATTTTATATTATTTCTTGACAATATTGACATACTTTGTCTCTAACTAACATTATTGATTTCTTCTCCTTTTCAATTGAATTGGCCAAAATTTTGAACAGTATTAAATAATAATTGTGTTACTGGCCTTCCTGGTTTTACTAGATAAGGCTTCAACCTTGGTGAAGGTATGATGATGATCAGCCATTTGAGAAAGATATTCTTGGAGTGGGGGCCAAGATGTCAGAGTAGTCAGGTGCTTCCAGAGAACCCTCTTACAACAAAGACCCCCCAAAAAACCAAGTGAAACGATTGCATTTATGACAAGCTAAGCCCTGACCACCAAAGGCAAAGCTAGAAAATGGACTGAGTGGCAGGGGGAGGGAGAGATGGTCCAGAAGTGGACAGGGGTTGCTGGACCTGAATCGCTAGGAACCCTCAAGCTGCAGTGGGCTGATGGTAGTGTTTGGCCGCAGTACCCTCAGGGAGAAACAGCCAGCTGCACAGCCTACTGACACCTCCAGAACCAGAGAAGAGCGGCGCTCTTGCAAAAGCTGAGTACTTGCATATATTTTACCGCACCCCCAGCCTGCAAGCCAGTTTCAGTGGCTGCCTATTTCCCTGGGCCTGAGATAGGTCCTGTTGTGTGTCTTGACCCATTCTCCTGGCCTTGGAGAAGGAATAAATTCACAGCTAAGGAAAAGATAATCTGCCAGCTCCACTAACCTGTGGAGCTCAGGACAGAAGCAGCTCCTGTCCAGGCATAAATGATCCATGGATTTTGAATACCTTTTCCCCTCCATGGACATGTGTGGCCTATTTCAGGAGAATAGGACCTTGTTGGCAAACTGCAACTGTTTCAGCTGTGCGGTGGAGAAGTGGGCGTTTGAGGTTGACATTGCTTTCTCTATTAAGCAGGGTCCTCACCTACCCACATCAGGGACCTAAGGACTGGTGGCTCCACTCAGGTCACCCAGCCAACCACAACAGAAGTCGAAGGATAACTGGTACCTCCCAGTCCTTAAAACCAAAAGGATTGGGTGCCCAAGGTCCATCTGCAGGACCCATCCCACTATGCGCTCAAGGGAACAGGGATGCTCTTTCCTCACAGACACTCAGGGGATGGATGTCAGCCCCCTGCATTGTTCAGAACATGACCCCCTGCTGCAACAAGATACTGGTACCTACACCAATCACCCCTGCCCCTCTAAGACTGTAGGACAGAGCCTGTACTACACACTTGATGACCAACTACCTGGACACCTGAGCTGAATTCATACAGGAAAAGTGAATGGACTCCTGGGCTTATATACCTGGTAAGAGCTCTAGCCATCTGGTGACATGACGTTAGAGCTTCAACGGTGGAAATAATCAAGCTAGCTCACTCACACAACCTATATGGATATATCAAAACAAAACAAAGCAAGAAGCTAGGATATAGTAAGCAAACATAAAATGAACTAATACAATACTTACAGAGGGCACAAAGACAACAGTCAATATCAAACCACATAAAGAAGCAGATGATGATCACTTCAACAAGCTCTCAAAACAAAGAATCAACTGATATTCTGGATGAACGTGCCTTCCTGGAATTACTGGATGCAGAATACAAAAGATTAATATATAGAATGCTTCAAGACAACAGGAACGAGATCAGGAAGAAGATCAGGCAATATGCAGAAAAGCCAAGGAACACACAGATAAAGCAGATGAAGAAATTAAAAAAGGTTATTCAAGAACATAATGAAAAATTTAATAAGCTGCAAGGATCCATAGAGAGACTTCAGTCCAAAATTCAAAAGATTAACAACAAAATTACAGAAGTAGACAACTCAATAGAAAGTCAGAGGACCAGAATTGAGCAAGTGGAAGGCAGAATTGGTGAGACAGAAGATATAGCACTTGGCACCAATATATTTGAAGACAAATCAGATAAAAGAATTAAAAAAATGAAGAAATCCTATGAATCATGTGGGACTCTCTCAAGAGAAATAACCCACGAGTGATTGGAGCACCAGAACAGGGAGGGATAACAGAAAATACAGAGAGAATTGTTGAAGATTTTTTGGCAGAAAACGTCCCTGATATCGTGAAAGATGAGAAGATATCTATCCAAGATGCTCATCGAACTCCACATAATGTAGATCTCAAAAGAAAGATGAGATAATTTTAACAGCCAAAACCAAAACCAAAGAAAAAGAGAGAATTTTAAGAGCAGATAGGGATGAACGAAAAGTCACCTACAAAGGAGAGTCAGTAACAATGAGCTCGGACTACTCGGCAGAAACCATGGAGGGAAGAAGTCAATGGGATCACTTATATAAAAAATTGAAGGAAAAAAATTGCCAGCCAAAAATTATATATCCAGCAACACCATATCTCAAATATGAAGGTGAAATTAGGACATTTCCAGATAAACAGAAGTTTAGGGAATTTGTAAAAACCAAACCAACACTAAAAGAAATACTAAAGGGAGTTCTTTAGTTAGAAAATCAATAATATCAGGTATTGACCCAAAACTAGAACACTGGGCAGAGCAATAAGAAGTCACCCCAGACAGGGAAATCAAGATAAAAAAAATACTCAAAACGGTAACAACGGGAGGCAGAGCCAAGACGGTGGAATAGACAAACGCTTCCATCGAGCCCTCTTTACAACAAAGACCCCAAAAAATAAGTGAAACAAGTATATTTGTGACAAGCTGGGAGCCCTGAGCTTCAAAGGCAAGCTTAGACAATGAACTGAGGGGCAGGGGAGGAAAAGAGCGTTCAGAAGCGGAGAGGAGTTACCAGACCTGAATCGTGGGGAGCACTCAGGCACCATTCCCAGAGCGGTGGTGGCGGTGGACTGGTACTAACATTCAGCCGCAGTTCCCTCAGGGAGAAACAGCCAGCCACACAGCCTACTCACACCTCCGGAACCTGAAAAGAACAGCGCTCTCGGCAGAAGCTAAGTACTTGTGTATATTTTACTGCGCGCCCCCCAGCCCCAAGGTGGCTTCAGCTGCTGAATTCCCTGGGCCTGAGATAGGCCCTGTTGAGCACCTAGAGCCATCCTCCTGGCCTTGGGGAAGGAAAAAATTTGCAATTGGGGGAAAAGATAATTTGCTAGCTCCACTAACCAGGGGAGCTCAGGACAGAAGCGGCTCCTGTCCAGGCATAAACCATCCATGGGCTTTCAGCACCCTTCCCTTCTGCATGGACCTGTGTGGGCCTATTTTGGGGGGAATAGGCCCTTTTTGGCAGAATCCAACTGTTTCAGCTGTGTGGTGGAGAGGTGAGTGTTTGATGTTCGACATTGCTTTGCCTATTAAACAAGGTCCTCACCTACCCACATCAGGGACCTAAAGACAGTAGCTCCACTCAGGTCACGAAGCCACCCACGACAGGGGTCTAAAGATTACTGGTACCTCCCAGTCCTTACAAACAAAAACATTGGATGCCCATGGTCCATCTGCAGAACCCACCTACCTGCAGGCTCTAGGGAACAGGGACGTGCTTTCCTCAGAGACACTCGGGGGTTGGTTCTCAGTCCTCTGCTTTGTTCAGAGTGTGACCCCCTGCTGCAATCAGATACCGGTATATACGCCAATATCCCCTGCCCCTCTAAGACTGTAGGACAGAGCCTGTACCACACACTTGATGATCAGCTACCTCGACACCTGAGCTGAATTCATACAAGAAACCTGAATGGACTCCTAGACTGATATACCGGATAGCAGCTCTAGCCATCTGGGGACAGGACGTCAGAGCTACAAAGGTGAAAATAATCAAGCTAGCTCACTCAAGCAACTCATAGGGGTATATCAAAACAAAACAAAGCAAGAAGCTATGACACAGTAAGCAAGCATTAATTAATACGATAACTTATAGATGGCTCGGAGAAAACAGTCAATATCAAGTCACATAAAGAAACAGACCATGATCACCTCATAAAGCTCTCAAAACAAAGATCCAGGGATCTTCTAGATGAAAGTGCATTCCTGGAATTACCAGAGCCAGAATACAAAAGTTTAATATACAGAACCCTTGAAGACATCAGGAAGGAAATGAGGCAACCCCCAGAACAAGCCAGGCAACACACAGATAAAGCAGCTAAAGAAACTAGAAAGATTACTCAGGACCATAATGAAAAGTCTAACAAGCTGGAAAAATCCATAGGCAGACAGCAATCAGAAATTCAGAAGATTAACAATAAAATTACATAAGTAGACAACTCAATAGAAAGTCAGAGGAGCAGAATTGAGCAAGTAGAAGCTAGAATTTTTGAACTTGAAGATAAATCACTTGGCACTAATATATTTGAAGACAAATCAGATAAAAGAATTTAAAACAATGAAGAAACCTTGAGAATCATGTGGGACTCTTATCAAGAGAAATAACCCATGAGTGATTGGAGTACCAGAACAGGGAGGGATAACAGAAAATACAGAGAGAACTGTTGAAGATTTCTTGGCAGAAAATTTCCCCAATATCGTGAAAGATGAGAACATATCTATCCAAGATGCTCATCGAACTCCACATAAGGTAGATCTTAAAAGAAAGTCACCAAGACATATTATAATCAAAGTTGCCAAAACCAAAGATAAAGAATTATAAGAGTAGCGAGGGATAAATGAAAAGTCACCTACAAAGGAAAGCCAATAAGAATAAGCTCGGACTACTCGGCAAAAACCATGCAGGCAAGAAGACAATGGGATGACATATTTAAAAAATTGAAGGAAAAGAATTCCCACCCAAGAATCATATATCCAGCAAAACTGTCTCTTTAATATGAAGGTGAAATTGTGACATTTGCAGATAAACACAAGTTTAGGGATTTTTAAAAAACCAAACCAAAACTACAAGAAATACTGAAGGGAGTTCTTTGGTTAGAAAATCAGTAATATCAGGTATCAACTCAAGACTAGAACACTGGGCAGAGCAACCAGAAGTCAACCCAGACAGGGTAATCCAAGAAAACAAAGCCAGATTATTAAAAAAAGAAAAGCTCAAAACAGGGTAATAGCAATATTATTATGTAAAAGAAGACAATGTTAAAATACTAAAGAGGGACTAAGAAATGTAATCATATACCTTCCATATGGAGAGGAAGATATGGTGATACAAAGAATAAAAGTTTGGTTTAAATTTAGAAAAATAGGGGTAAACAAGGTAACCACAAAGGAGACAAACTATCCTACACATCAAAATAAAATACAAGGGAAAAATAGAGACTCAGCAGAAACAAAATTGACAACAACAAATATGAGGAAAGGACAATATATAAAGATAATCTACTCAGCACATAAAATTAAGTGGGAAAAAGAAACTGTCAACAACACACCAAAAAAGACATCAAAATGATCGCACTAAATTCATACCTATCCACAATAACTCTGAATATAAATGGACTAAATGCACCAGTGAAGAGACAGAGAGTGGCAGAATGGATTAAAAAACAAGATCTGTCTATATGCTACCTACAAGAGACACACCTTAGACTTAGAGACACAAACTAAAAACTCAAAGGATGGAAAAAAATATATCAAGCAAACAACAATCAAAAAAGAGCAGGACAGGGTAGAACTGCCCCATAGGATTTCCAAGGCTGTAAATCTTTAAGTAAGCAGACTCACATCTTTCTCCCACAGAGTTGCTAGTAGGTTCCAAGGACTGACCTTTTGGCTAGAAGCCCAGTGCTTAACCATCCTGTCACCACTGTCCCTTACACATCCTACGTCTTCTAAAACCTCAGTCTGGAGACAACATGTGTAGGCCCTGTGGGGAGAGAGAACACCAGATATCCTCATGCGCAAATGGGGAGCCACAGCCCCTGGTAGGGCATGGTGACAGAGCCGGGGAGGTTCCTCACTCCAGAACCTTCTGTCCTAGTCCAGTTTCCTATGGACAGGCTTTCTCCCGGGGTCAGTGCTTTCCGGGTTGAAGTCAGTACAGAGGCTGTTCGGGGTTGGCACTGACAAGAGTCTAAGCGCAGGTTTCAAACCGTGCCTGGTCAGGATACAGATATTCTTCTGCAAAGTCTGGGTACATGTGTGCAAACCTGTCAGCAAAAGAGATTCTTCTCATCTTCATTCACACCGCTGAAGAGGTCTATCAGAAGCAGCTCTGCCACGCCCAAGGCTGTCTTCAGAATGCAGGACAGGTCTTCCTCATTTATGCAGCCGTCCTCCTGCCATGCATACATCTTGAATGGCAGCTGGATGGTGTCCAGAGTCTCAGACGCTCTGCACACCACGGACAAAGCGATCACATTTTTCCGCAGGTTCATCTTGCCACCTCCGCTCTCGTCAGTGAGAACATGCAGTCCAGCGTGTCGGAAAGGGGTACCTCCAAGTACTCCGTGAACTCCACAAGTCAGTCTTCTCGCCCCTCTTCACCTTTGTGCTTTTTATCTGTTTCAAGTTTTTCTAGCTTTAGCCCCAGGCCTCTCACAAGCCTAGCAAATTCTAGAAGGCAAGTGTCGGAGGGGAGACGGACTGTCCTTCCGCTGGGGCCACCTAACGATCCTCAAACGTGAAATCCATGACGGAGACGCCCAGGGTCTCTGCCGTGACGCGCCTCATGTTGCTGGCGTATAGCACCGGGCTCCTCTTCGCCTTGGAAGGGTGGTAAACTGGGAGAAACTCAATTTCCACCTAACTGTGAAACTGACACAGGGCGAGCCACAGCATTTCCAACACTCCAGGTCCTTGCCACGTCCACATGATCATGTCCAGCTTATTTGGGTATCTTAAAACCACAGGCTGGACAGGAACACCAAGGATAAACACACCAGTCTTGAAGGTAGTTTGACAGGTCCCATTGGTACAAGTACCTTCTGGAAAAATCATTATCATAACTTCCCATTGGACTAAGCCCCTCTCTTTATCTCTTCCACTGTTGACATGATGACATGATGATGGCGTAACAGATACTATCGGGAACAGATTGCTAAACATTACCTTGCTCAGAACATAAGATTTTCTGGAGTGATCTAACACAAAAACTTTCAATAAGGTTTGGTTACAGACACCAGGACATGTAATATCCACATTCTTAGCCTGACCACAAAGAATAGAGTTTCCTTAATGACAGGGTTGGTTCCTAAGCAACAGGGTTTGAATCTGTGTGAAAGATTATACAGAGCTTTAGCATTAGTTCACCCATTTTACTTTACATCAGATGCCTCTTTTGATTTTATATCCCACATCATTCTGTTCTTTTGATCAAGGGTTCTGAAGAACATCCTTTGTTCACAGTTATGGGCATAATGTCTTCTGCATGAGTTTGGCAATATGCTACTCCCAGGTGGTGGCTCAACCTTCATAATTCATGCCTTTCTAGTTTTTCACATTAAGCCCCTTTTCCCCCATAATCAGGGACCATCGGTATCTTGGTTGCTGGGCAGCTCCAGTACGTCCATCATGCTATGGCTGAGCAGCTGTCTTCAGGGATTTCGGTATGGGGAGTGGATAGGGTATGGCCACATTGGAGGAACAACCTGACTTACTTTCAAATGGCTAACGTAAGTCATGAGGCTTCTCTAATTTTGGGTTCCTGAATGCAGTGTTGATATGCATAATTCTTTGAGCATGATCTTGAATGCAGTGTTGATATACATAATTCTCTGAGCATGAGATGAAGCAGGGTTATCAGTTCCTGTTGTAGATGCACATCGCATAACACATTTTGTAATTCCAATAATAAAGATTATTGTTAAAATAATTAACCCAGTTTGCAACAGAGACCATGACCAAGAACCTGCACTATTAAGTAGCCAACTGAAGATATAAAAAAAAATGATAAAGTTATAGGGGGTATAGACTGTACCCAAACAGCCATTGGATGAATCTTAGCAATATCCTCTTCAACATCTCCAGTTAATCCAAGAGCAACAATAGATGTTAGCAATGGAGCAAAACTCTCCTTGCTGGGCTAAGAGGAAATCTAGAACTATCCCATGGTCCAATACTACTTTTGCCAAGGATTCTAAAGTTTTTGTTGGGCGGCCATTCCATTGGCCACATCATCGACAATTTTAGCCACAGTGGCAGATAAATTGCTAATGGGATGTTCTATTGCATAATACCAAGCCAGGGCACAACAGCACATAAGAAGGATCTCCCCATCTTGGGTAATAAATGATGGGATTATCTGAGAGAACAAGTTCCATCTTCTTTATGGATATTAATTTCAAGTTACTGTTCCATAGCAAGGTGTCATTGTATGAATGAATACTCATGGTAACTCCTAGCATCTTTAAGGTACATGGGCCTAGCATATATTCCAACCATGTAAACATGACAATGCCCAAATATAGAGTGACTTATCAGAGTTTTTCCTTGAGTAAGCTGATTCTCCACACAAAAAGACACATCTAGATGGGGCACACAACATGCCTGCCCAGGTTTGAATATAAGGAAATGGGATGGACTGATTGGCCCTTCTGAGTCACTTTGCAGTTAATGAATCATCACAAATGGATAATTCTCCAAAATCCGGGGATCCTTGAGTCAGGCACAAACTGAGAGTTTTTAAATTATTTTTAAAATGACTATCTGGGAGGCGGGGCCAAGATGGCGGACTAGGTGGACGCTACCGTGGATCCCTCTTGCAACAAAGACTCGGAAAAACAAGGGAATCGATCACATACATAACAATCTACGAACTCTGAACAACAAGCACAGACTTAGAGTCAGAAAACGAACAAATACGGGCAGACAGCGACCGTTTTCAGAACCAGGAGCCAGCGTACCAGGCAGGTGACCTTCGGAGCCCGATCTGGGGCAGAGCCCAGGGGGGCATATGGCACAGAAAAGGGGCCCACCCCTCCCCCCCGAACCCATCCCGGGAGGAAGTCTAGCTGGTTGGCGCGGGCGGCGTAGAGGCACAGCCGGAGGGAGAAGCACCCGGGAGGCAGTGACTGATCTGGGAGTGGGGAGAATAGCGTCCCAGCTGGGGTGCTGTCCCACCAGGAGTTAGGCGAGAGGCGGACGGGGCGCGAGCGGGGGGGGGTCAACTATATATCCCTAAAGTGACCCCGGGGCGGGGCCCACACGTTCGTGCAGGAGGACGCACACCCAGTCCGCGCGTGTGGCGCGGCACACCGGAGGGAGAAATCCTCGGAGGTGACTGGTCTCGAGGCGCGGAAGGCAGCATCCCAGATGGGGAGCCATTCCGCTGGGATCTGGGCACGCGCGCAAGCAGGGCATGAGCTCAGGGTCCATTTTTATTACCCTGAATTGACCGAGGGGGCGGGCCCACCTGGTCGTGCGAGTGACTCCCACCCAGTTCGGGCGAGAGGTGTGGTGCACCGGAAGGAGAAGTCCCCGGGAGGAAGTGATTGCTCCCGGAGTGGGGAAATCAACGTCCCAGACGGGGTGCCGTCCTGCTGGGATTTGGGCTCGCGTGCGGGCGGGGCGTGAGTGCGGGGTCCATTTTTATTCCCTGGAATTGACCCAGGGGGCGGGCCCACCTGGTCGTGCAGGTGACGCCCACCCAGTTCGCGCGAGAGGTGTGGCGCACCATAAGGAGAAGTCCCCAGGAGGAAGTGACTGGTTCCGGAACAGGGAAAGCAGCGTCCTAACCCGGAAGTCATACCGCTGGGATCTGGGCGTGCGCATGGGCGGGGCGTGACCGCGGGGCCCAATTATAATCGCCTGAATAGACCCTGGGGGCGGGCCCACCCGTTCGTGCGGGAAACGCCCACCCAGTGCGCGAGCGGTGCCGCGCACCGGAGGGAGAAGTCCCCGGGAGGAAGTGACTGGTCTCCGAGCAAGGAAATCAGCGTCCTAGCCCGGGACCCGTCCCGCCCGGATTTTGGCGAACGGGGGCGGAGCGTGAACGCGGTGTTCAGCTCTATATTCTGTGGTGCTACACTCCTAGCTCTCTGATCCCTCCCCCACCCTCCCCAGGTGGTCCCATTAACATCCGAATACCCAGAGCCAGAGGGAGAATTCAGATAGGGATCTGACTGCATTTTCTTTTAGCCGACTACCTGGAAAATCTAGTTTCCCAGTGATCGCTCGGAGACAGCAGTCCATATCAAACCACATAAAGAAACAGACCATGACAGCTTCTCCAACCCCCCAAACAAAAGAATCAAAATCTTTCCCAAATGAAGATACAATCCTGGAATTATCAGATACAGAATATAAAAAACTAATTTACAGAATGCTTAAAGATATCACAAATGAAATTAGGATAAATGCAGAAAAAGCCAAGGAACACACTGATAAAACTGTTGAAGAACTCAAAAAGATTATTCAAGAACATAGTGGAAAAATTAACAAGTTGCAAGAATCCATAGAGAGACAGCATGTAGAAATCCAAAAGATTAACAATAAAATTACAGAATTTGACAACGCAATAGAAAGTCAGAGGAGCAGACTCGAGCAATTAGAATGTAGACTGGGACTTCTGGAGGACCAGGGAAACAACACCAACATAGCTGAAAAAAAAATCAGATAAAAGAATTAAAAAAAATGAAGAAACCCTAAGAATCATGTGGGACTCTATCAAGAAGGATAACTTGCGAGTGATTGGAGTCCCAGAACAGGGAGGGGGGACAGAAAACACAGAGAAAATAGTTGAAGAAATCCTGACACAAAACTTCCCTGACATCATGAAAGACGAAAGGATATCTATCCAAGATGCTCATCGAACCCCATTTAAGATTGATCCAAAAAGAAAAACACCAAGACATATTATCATCAAACTTGCCAAAACCAAACACAAACGGAAAATTTTAAAAGCAGCCAGGGAGAAAAGAAAGGTTTCCTTCAAGGGAGAATCAATAAGAATAAGTTCAGACTACTCAGCAGAAACCATGCAGGCAAGAAGGGAATGGGACGACGTATACACAGCACTGAACGAGAAAAACTGCCAACCAAGAATCATATATCCAGCAAAACTCTCTCTGAAATATGAAGGAGAAATTTAGATATTTACAGATAAACACAAGTTTAGAGAATTTGCAAAAACTAAACCAAGACTGCAAGAAATGCTAAAGGGGATTGTTTGGCCGGATGACCAATAATATCAGGTACCAGCACAACACAAGGTTACAAAACAGAACGTCCTGATATCAACGCAACTCAAATAGGGAAAGCACAAAAACAAACAAATTAAGACTAATTCTAAAAAATAAATAAATAAACAAAATAATACACACAACAGGAAATCATGGAAATCAATAGATAAACGATCACAATAATCAAAAAGAGGGACTAAATATAGGAGGCATTGAACTGCCAGATGGAGAGTGATACAAGGCGATATAGAACGATACAAGTTAGGTTTTTACTTAGAAAAATAGGGGTAAATAAAAAGGTAACCACAAAAAGGAATATCAATTCCTTAACTCAAGAAAAACGTAACGACTCAATAAACACAAAGTTAAACATTATGAAAATGAGGATCTCATAAGCTACTAAGAAAAACATCTCAGCACAAAAAAGCATGTGGAAAAATGAAATGGCCAACAACACACATGAAAAGGCATCAAAATGACAGCACTAAAAACTTACTTATCTATAATTACGCTGAATGTAAATGGACTAAATGGACCAATAAAGAGACAGAGAGTCACGGACTGGATAAAAAAACACGATCCATCTATATGCTGCCTACAAGAGACACACCTTAGACTTAGAGACACAAACAAACTAAAACTCAAAGGATGGAAAAAATATATCAAGCAAACAATAAGCAAAAAAGAAGAGGAGTAGCAATATTAATTTCTGACAAAATAGACTTTAGACTTAAATCCTCCACAAAGGACAAAGAAGGACACTATATAATGATAAAAGGGACAATTGATCAGGAAGACATAACCATATTAAATATTTACGCACATTTTTATTTTAATGACAGGGCTGCAAAATACATAAATCAAATTTTAACAGAATTGAAAAGTGAGATAGACACCTCCACATATATAGTAGGAGACTTCAACACACCACTTTCGGAGAAGGACAGGACATCCAGTAAGAAGCTCAATAGAGACACGGAAGACCTACTTACAACAATCAACCAACTTGACCTCATTGACTTATACAGAACTCTCCACCCAACTGCTGCAAAATATACTTTTTTTTCTAGTGCACATGGAACATTCTCTAGAATAGACCACATATTAGGTCATAAAACAAATCTTTCCAGAATCCAAAACATCGAAATATTACAAAGCATCTTCTCAGACCACAAGGCAATGAAGCTAGAAATCAATAACAGAAAAACTAGGGAAAAGAAATCAAATACTTGGAAAATGAACAATACCCTCCTGAAAAAAGACTGGGTTATAGAAGACATCAAGGAGGGAATAAGGAAATTCTTAGAAAGCAATGAGAATGAAAATACTTCCTATCAAAACCTCTGGGACACAGCAAAAGCAGTGCTCAGAGGCCAATTTATATCGATAAATGCACACATACAAAAAGAAGAAAGAGACAAAATCAGAGAACTGTCCCGACAACTTGAACAAATAGAAAGTGAGCAACAAAAGAACCCATCAGCCACCAGAAGAAAACAAATAATAAAAATTAGAGCTGAACTAAATGAATTAGAGAACAGAAAAACAATTGAAAGAATTAACAAAGTAAAAAGCTGGTTCTTTGAAAAAATTAACAAAATTGATAAACCACTGGCTACACTGACTGACTAAAGAAAAACAGGAAAGGAAACAAATAACCTGAATAAGAAACGAGAAGGACCACATCACAACAGAACCAAATGAAATCAAAAGAATCATATCGGATTACTACATAAAACTGTACTCTAACAAATTTCAAAACCTAGAAGAAATGGATAAATTCTTGGGACAATACTACCTACCTAAACTAACACATTCAGAAGTAGAAAAACTAAATAGACCCATAACAAAAAAAGAGATTGAAACGGTAATCAAAAAACTTCCAACAAAAAAAAAGTCCTGGCCCAGATGGCTTCACTGCAGAGTTCTACCAAACCTTCGGAGAAGACTTAACACCATTACTATTGAAGGTATTTCAAAGTATAGAAAAAGACGGAATACTACCCAACTCATTCTATGAAGCTACCATCTCCCTGATACCAAAACCAGGTAAAGACATTACAAAAAAAGAAAATTTTAGACCTATATCCCTCATGAACATTGATGCAAAAATCCTCAACAAAATTCTAGCCAATAGAATCCAACAACACATCAAAAAAATAATACACCCTGATCAAGTGGGATTTATACCAGGTATGCAAGGCTGGTTTAATATCAGAAAAACCATTAATGTAATCCATCACATAAATAAAACAAAAGATAAAAACCACATGATCTTATCAATAGATGCAGAAAAGGCATTTGACAAAGTTCAACACCCATTTATGATAAAAACTCTTACCAAAATAGGAATTGAAGGAAAATTCCTCAACATAATAAAGGGCATCTATGCAAAGCCAACAGCCAATATCACTCTAAATGGAGAGAACCTGAAAGCATTTCCCTTGAGAACGGGAACCAGACAAGGATGCCCTTTATCACCGCTCTTATTCAACATCGTACTTGAAGTCCTAGCCAGGGCAATTAGGCTAGACAAAGAAATAAAGGGTATCCAGATTGGTAAGGAGGAAGTAAAGCTATCACTATTTGCAGATGACATGATCATATACATGGAAAACCCTAAGGAATCCTCCAGAAAACTACTGAAACTAATAGAAGAGTTTGGAAGAGTCTCAGGATATAAAATAAACATACAAAAATCACTTGGCTTCCTCTACATCAACAAAAAGAACACCGAAGAGGAAATAACCAAAGCAATACCATTCACAGTAGCCCCCAAGAAGATAAAATACTTAGGAATAAATGTTACCAAGGATGTAAAAGACCTATACAAAGAAAACTATAAAACTCTGCTACAAGAAATTCAAAAGGACATACTTAAGTGGAAAAACATACCCTGCTCATGGATAGGAAGACTTAACATAGTAAAAATGTCTATTCTACCAAAAGCCATTTATACATATAACGCACTTCCAATCCAAATACCAATGTCATACTTTAAGGGGATAGAGAAACAAATCACTAATTTCATATGGAAAGGAAAGAACCCCCGGATAAGCAAAACAATACTGAAAAAGAAGAAGAAAGTGGGAGGCCTCACTCTACCTGATTTCAGAACTTATTATATAGCTACAGTAGTCAAAACAGCCTGGTATTGGTACAACAACAGGCACATAGACCAATGGAACAGAATTAAGAATCCAGATATAAATCCATCCACGTATGAGCAGCTGATATTTGACAAAGGACCAGTGTCAGTCAATTGGGGAAATAATAGTCTTTTTAACAAATGGTGCTGGCATACCTGGATATCCATTTGCAAAAGAATGAAACAGGACCCATACCTCACACCATGCACAAAAACTAACTCCAAGTGGATCAAAGACCTAAACATAAAGACTAAAACGATAAAAATCATGGAAGAAAAAAATAGGATCAACCGTAGGAGCCCTAATACAGGGCATAAACAGAATACAAAACATTACCAAAAATGATGAAGAGAAACCAGATAACTGGGAGCTCCTAAAAATCAAACACCTATGCTCATCTAAAGACTTCACCAAAAGAGTAAAAAGACCACCTACAGATTGGGAAAGAATTTTCAGCTATGACATCTCCGACCAGCGCCTGATCTCTAAAATCTATATGATTCTGTCAAAACTCAACCACAAAAAGACAAACAACCCAATCAAGAAGTGGGCAAAGGATGTGAACACACATTTCACTAAGGAAGATATTCAGGCAGCCAACAGATACATGAGAAAATGCTCCCGATCATTAGCCATTAGAGAAATTCAAATTAAAACTACGATGAGATTCCATCTCACACCAACTAGACTGCCATTAATCCAAAAAACACAAAATAATAAATGTTGGAGAGGCTGCGGAGAGATCGGAACTCTCACACACTGCCCCATAAGGTTTCTTAGCTTGTAGTCTTTGCGGAAGCAGACTGCCACATCTTTCTCCCCTGGAGCGGTTGGTGAGTTTGAACTGCTGACCTTTAGGTTAGTACCCAAGCCCTTAACCACTGTACCACCGGGGCTCCTTATGTAGTAGTATCCAAACCATACCAAACCCATGGCCACTGAGTTAATCCCAACTGACAGCGACCTACACAACAGAGTAGAACTGCCCTGTAGAGTGTCCAAGGAGTCCTGGTGGACTTGAACTGGCAATCTTTTGGTTAGCAGCTATAGCCACCACTACGCCACCAGGGTTTCCATGTAGTAGTACAGGAAATAAAATTTGTTGTGATTGTCCAGCTCACAGCAATTCTGTGTGATATTTGTCCTCAAAACATTTTAGACATGGCTTCTTTCAAGACCTTGCTTCTCTGGCTGTAGTGATTGGCTAAGACATGGTCATATGACTCTAACCCAACCAGTTAATCATTCCTTTCTCCCGTGCACTGGCTGGTGGCTTGGAACCCCCGACCTTTCAGTTAGCAGCCCATTGCTTAACTACTGTTCCACCAGGCCTCCTCTTCAAATCTGAGGTCAGGAATATTGGCTTTTTTCCTTTATCATTGCAGAGTACTTAAAATGTGTTAGTAGAGGTCTTGGTTGTAATAAAGGAGAATGAAAGTGACCTGGAGAAAAGAGGAGGTAGGTAAGGGTGGCAGACAGAGGGATTACTGACAACATTCAAGTTTCTAGTTTCACTGGCTTTGATGATACGGGACTTTACTTTCAGTATTATAAATTTCTTTCTTTTTTTTTTTTTTAATTGTGCTTTAGGTGAAAGTTTACAGCTCAAGTTAATTTCTCATACAAAAATTTATGCACATATTGCTATTGGACCCTAGTTGCAATCCCTAAAATATGACAGCACACTCTGCCTTTCCACCCTGCATTTCCAGTGTCCGTCCAACCAGCTCCTATCCCCTTCTGTCTTCTCATCCCACCTCCATACAGGAGCTGCCCATTTAGTCTTTTGTATCAACTTGAACTAAGAAGCACCCTGTTCACGAGTATTATTTTATATTTTATAGTCCATCAGTTCTATGTCTGAAGAGTTGGCCTAGGGAATGGTTTTAGTTCTAGGTTAATGGAAAGCCCAGGGACCATGTCTTTGGGGGTCCTCTAGTCTCAGTCGGACCATTAAGTCTGGTCTTTTTATATGAATTTGAGTTCTGCACCACACTTTTGCTGTCAGAGACTCTCTGTTATGTTCCCTGTCAGGGTGGTCATTGGTGGTAGTCAGGCACCATCTAGTTCTTCTGGTCTCAGGCCAATGGAGTCTCTGGTTTATCTGGCCGTTTTGTCTTTTGGGTTAATATTTTTCTTGTGTCTGGTGTTCTTCATTCTCCTTTGCTCCAGGTGGGTTGGGACCAATTGATGCATCTTAGATGGCCTCTCGCAAGCTTTTAAGACCCCCAGATGCCACCACCAAAGTGGGATGCAGAACATTTTCTTTGTTATGCCAATTGACCTAGATATCCCCTGAAACCATGGTACCCAGACACCTGCCCCTGCTACTCTGTCCCACGAAGTGTTTGGTTATGTTCAGGAAACTTCTTAGCTTTTGTTTTAGTCCCGTTGTGCTGACTTCCCGTGTGTTGTGTGTTGTCCTTCCCTTCACCTAAGATAATTCCTGTCTACTCTCTAGTTAGTGAATTCCCCTCTCCCTCCCTCCCCACCCTTGTAATCATCAAAGAATGTTTTCTTCTGTTTGACTTTCTTCTTGAGTTCTTATAATAGTGGTCTCATACAATATTTGTCCTTTTTTGACTAATTTCACTCAGCATAATGCCTTCCAGATTCATCCACGTCGTGAGATAATTTTCAGACTCATCATTGTTCTTTATCTTTGCATCGGATTCCATTGTGTGTATATATCATAATTTGTTTATCCATTCGTCTGTTTATGAGCACCTAGGTTGTTTCTGTCCTTTTGCTGTAGTGAACAGTGCTGCAGTGAACAGGGGTGTGCATGTATCTGTTCATGTAAAGGCTCTTATTTTTCTGGGATATATTCCAAGAAGTGGGATTGCTGGATCATATGGTACTCCTTTTTCTACCTTTTTAAGGAAGAACCAAATCGATTTCCAAAGTGGCCATACCATTTCACATTCCCACCAGCAGTGTATAAGTGTTCCAGTCTCTCCACAACCTCTCCAACATTTACTAACTTGTGGTTTTTGGATTAATGCCAGCCTTGTTGGGGTGAGATGGTATCTCATTGCAGTTTTGGTTTGCATTTCTCTAGTGGCTAATGATCGTGAGCATTTCCTCATGTATCTGTTAGGTGCCTGAATGCCTTCTTTGGTGAAGTTCCTGTTCATATCCTTTGCCCATTTTTTAATTGGGTTATTTGTCTTTTTGTTGTTGAGGGTTTGCAGTATCTTGTAGATTTTAGAGATTGGATCCTGATCAGATATGTCGTAGCCAAAAATTTTTTCCCAGTCTGTAGGCTGTCTTTTTAACTCTGGTGAAGTCTTCTGATGAGCCTAAGTGTGTGATTTTTAGGAGTGCTCCCAGTTATCTAGTTTCTCTTCTGGTGTTTGTGCATTGTTAGTTATGGTTTGTATTCTGTTTATGACATATATTAGGGCTCCTAGCATTGTCCCTATTTTTTCTTCCATGATCTTTATCATTTCAGATTTTATATTTAGTTCTTTGATCCATTTTGAGTTAGTTTTTGTACATGGTGTGAGGTATGGTTCTTGCTTCATTTTTTTTGCGTATGGATATACAGTTATGCCAGCACCATAAGTTAAAGAGGCTGTATTTTCCCTATATAATGGACTTTGGACCTTTGTCCAATATGAGATGCTCATAGGCAGAAGGATTTACATCTGGGTTCTCAATTCTGTTCCATTGGTCAATCTGTCGTTGTATGAGTACCAGGCTGTTTTGATTACTTACTATGGTGGTATAATATGTTCTAAAATCAGGTAGTATGAGGCCTCCCACTTTGTTCTTCTTTTTCAGTAATGCTTTACTTATCCAGGGACTCTCCCTTTTCCATATGAAGTTGGTGATTTGTTTCTCCATCTTGTTAAAAAATGTTGTTGGAATTTGGATCAGGATTGCATTGTATCTGTAGATCGCTTTGGGTAGAATTGACATTTTTAAAATGTTGCGTCTTCCTATCCATGAGCAAGTTATGTTTTTCCGCTTATGTAGGTCTCTTGGTTTTTTGCAGTAGAGCCTTGTAGTTTTCTTTGTATAGGTCCTTTATGTCTCTGGTTAGATTTATTCCTAAGTATTTTAAGCTCTTGGGGGCTACTGTAAATCGTATTGATTTGGTGATTTCCTCTTTGAAGTTCTCTTCGTTAGTGTAGAGGAATCCAACTGATTTTTGTCAGTACTGTACATTTCTACATTTCTTTAATATTTGAGTATTTTATAATAAGCAGGAGAAATCTTATAATTTTTTTTTAAATCAGAATTCAACATGAATTTTATTTTGTTGCTCAATTCCTTAAATTTTTTATTTCTATGTTTTAGAATAAATGGTTATTACCCTCTTGCCAGCTATGGAAATGTAGTTGCTGTAATAATAACATTAAATTTGTACAGCCCTTCAGAGTTCCCACAGCCTTTCATGTCATCTTACTTGATTTTGGGAGATGAGCAGGCCAGGTAAGGTCAAGTTTAGATTTTACGAATGATGTTCAGAGTCAGGAAGGGTGAGAACCCAGCTCGGTCTTAAACATTCTCTGGCAGGAGAGTTGTCAGATTTGGTGCATTATAAAACATAGTCATTAATTGTTGGTAATTAGAAAAATTCAGAGGAGCCCTGAAAAGTTTCATTAGATCAATTACAAAACCTACAAAAATACATACTTGGTCCATAATTTTAATTCATGTTCTCAAAAGCACTTACGTTTTCCCAAAAGTTAATCTTCACCATGTTCCTAATCAAGTTCCCACTGTGCTTTTAAATTCTAGAACTTTAATCTAGAGGAGGGATGATTGGGGGGAATTTATTGACTTCTGACTAGACATCCACAGTGGTTAACAGGTTTATGTATGCATGAAGCTAAATTCTTAAGGTAGAATTCTGTATCCCACATAGCACATGGGTAACTATTTACAAAGGTGACCTGTAATTACAAAGTGCTTTAGTAATTTTCTTTTTTTTTTTTAGTAATATTATCAGAACTTTGATTTGCAGAACTCAAATGCTTTCATAACATTAACTCATTCACTTTCACTGAACAGATAAGGAGAGGTTGGGGGACAAATAGCATCCCTATTTTGTCCACTGGAGTTGATGAAGTAAAGGGAAAGGAGTGAGGTACTGAAGATAATACAAAGCAAGAGCAGTTGGACTTCCTCTTTAGTTTTGTCATGATTGTTGCATTCACTGTTATGAGAATGTCTGCATTTTAAGTAGAAAATGTAATTTATGATGACGACTGTAATTTTAGGTAGAAATTGTTTCTAGAGCATCAAGGCCCAGATATGTCAAAGAATACTGGAAGGCTTGTACTATTAATCTGCATTGTTTTTGATCTTTCAGATTCTGATATTTTCATTTTTTATGGGGCTAAGGATTTTTTTTTTATTTAAGGATAAGCTTTTTGTTTTTTAAGGATAAGCTTTTTGTTATAAGTGAAGCATTATAAAAATCTGACAGTTCTGGCGTAGGTCCCCTTTCCTGCATCCAGACTGCCCTTGGACTGAAATCGATCCTCTAAATATGAAGTCTATCCCAAGAGATACAACTGATGTGGGGAAAACGGGACTTTTTAAAACCAAGTCTGACGTCACACATTCGTGTTCTAACCATCTGTACCTTTTATTAACCGGGGGCTGGTCCCCCCTGGGAGGACAGACACGAGCATCTCTACCTTTTATTAACCAGGGGCTGGTGCCGCCTGGGAGGACAGACACAAGCATCTGTACCTTTTATTAACCAGGGGCTGGTGCCGCCTGGGAGGACAGACACAAGCGCACAACAGTCTTCTCCCACACAATCCTGGAATGGGAACAGTGTGCAGCTGCCTAAGAAAGAGAAGCAGTTTCAGAGCTGTGGGGTGGCGTGGAGGGGCGGGGGGTTGGGAGGTAGGGAGTGTATGTGTGTGTGGCAGGGTAAGGGAGTTATTCCTCTTCTCCATCCAAGGACATACGTATTAGAAATTTTGCACATCGTTTTTTATATTTAATTGATTTTTCTCGCGTGGGAGACAGAATCCTTCAGGTGCTTAAGAAGAATGGGAGAAAAAAAGCAAGCCTGGCAGGGGAGCTTTCCGAGAGGGGGTCAACAGCCTTGCTTAGGATTGGGACTGCAGGCAAAAAAAAAAGCTCAGGCGTCCACAACCTGTTTGGCTGCAAATACACCTCCCTTCCTTCTGGAGAGCCAGCATCGTCCCTCTCCCCCTGGATTGCAGCCCCCAGGCGTTACCTCACACCCTTCCAGTGCCTCCACCATCCTCCCCAAATCCTGGACCTTTGGGGTCGGGGGAGAGGGGAGACAGAAGGGTCTCCATTCTACCTCGACATGCAAGTAGCGGCCAGTTCGCCTTCCCCACCTCCCTCTGGCCTTGGTCACCGCCCAGGTGAGGGCAGCAGCCCCCAAAACCACTTCTCACCCCACTCCCTGGGCTCCTTCGACCCTGCCCCACCCAAGCCCAGGGGCGCATCCTCACTCTTCCTCCAAATGTGAGTCCAGGTACCCCCCAACCCAGGCCGCTATGGAGAAGGCAGCAGCCCCCACGTTCCCACCCCTCACGCCTGCCCATTCGCGCCCCTCACCCAGCTCCTTCATCCCCCAAGGCTGGAGGCGCATCTACACTCTACCTCCACGTGTGAATCGCGGGCCGTTAGCCCCACCCCCTGTCCCCTTCAGCCCCGGGCTCCGCCCACCGCACTAGGCCGCGCGCCCAGGAGCCCGTACACCTGGCCGTCCCATCCCCGGCTCCGCCACGTTCCCGACTCCCCCGCCCACGGCAGCCGCAGCTCCGCGCCCACCCCTCGCGGCTTCCTCCTCCCCGCCCTCTCCCCCTCCGGCAGGTGGGGGGGGCCACCAGCGAGCGCAATGGCGTAGCCAATGGGCGCTCAGCTTACTCTGGCCTCTCCCCCGGGCGGCGGCCAATCGCGGCGGGCGGTGGTGGCAATATTGTGGAGTAGAGTTTGGAGCCGCTGCTGTGTCGCTGCATTTTGTTTTCTTCTAGTTTTGTAAAATACAGCCTAATATGTACAAGCTGTAGATGGGTAGTGGTCATTTTTGTATTGTGCGTTTAAGCATCAGGAGACTTAGAGATGGTTTAAATATAAAATCACTGAGCAAATAAAGCAGTTTGTTCAAATACCGAATCAGTAATCTGAATGAGAGCTTTCCTTCATCTTATGCCAGTACCTAATTATGTGGGTAAAAAGTTATTTCTTACTACTGTGTATTAATTGGTGAAAATAATTTAAGACTTTTTAAACTAAAATTAATTTCTTATTCTTTGTAGAGTAAAAGCATGAACTTTTCCCCCAGATTATTTCGCTTTAGTTTACACAGCATGAATCTGTAATAGTTGTAGGGTTTTATTCAACAGGTGTTGCTGTCAGTATTTTTCTCTTTGAAGTTAATAAAAATGTAATCCTACATGACTGCATTTTAACTTATTAGTGGTTCATAGTACATTCATTATAATAAGAAAGATAGACGGTCTTTGTTTAGATCAGGGATCACAAATTCACATGCCTATAGGGACTACAATTTTTATAGGGAGTGATGTCTGGAGATCACAGCATATAGGAGCAGGTATGTTACTTGCTGCCATTGTTAACTGTGCAGGTATGCCTAGTGTCTTTAGAACTCCTTTTTTTTTTTTTTTTTTAAGGAATTCAGCACTCTGGATTCTTAATACAAAATCTCTGTATAAGAATTTAATGCTATGGCTTTAAAAACGGGCTTGTAGGGAACTAGCTTGCACCCTGTAGTTTTAATCAGCTTGAGAAAACAAAGTCCTAAGTAAGATTCCTATTAAAAAGTTTTCTTCAAGGTAAAATGACCAAATTGGTCATTGGTCATAAACTTTAAAAAAATTGAGATATAATTAAAAAAAAAAAAACATTGAAAGCTATATATATATATTGACTCGTGGTGACCCCATGTGTACAGAGTAGAACTGTGCTCCATAGGGTTTTCAAGGCTCTGACCTTTCAGAAGCAGATCGCCAGGCCTGTCTTCTTAGGCTCCTTTCAGTGGGTACGGACCACCAACTTTTGGCTGGTAGTTGAGGGCTTAAACATTTGCGCCACCCAAAACTGTGAGATGTAATTTATATAACGTGAAACTCACCCTTTAAAGTGTACAGTTCAGCGATTTTAAGTATATTCACAAAGTTGTGCGGTTATTACCACTGTCTAATTTCAGGTCATTTTCATTACTCTGAAAAGAAACCCCATATCCCATTAGCAGTCACTCCCTATTTGTTCCTCCCTTCAGCCTCTGGCAATCACTAATTTGCTATCTGTCTCTACGGATTTACTTATTCTGATTATGTCACATAAACAAAGTACTATAACATGTGGTTCTTTCTGTCTGACTTCCTTCATTTAACATACTATTTTTAAGGTTCATGTATGTCGTAGTATCAGTCAGTTGGTTGTAAACTTTTATGTTATGTTTCCATTGCCATCGAGTCGATTCCAACTGACAGTGACCCTATAGGACAGAGTAGAAATTCTCCATAGGGTTTCCAAGGACTGGCCGGTGGATTCAAACTGCTCACCTTTTGGTTAGCAGCCTCTGTAGCTCCATATCGTGTTTAAAACCAAACCCAGAGCTGTCCAGTCGATTCCGACTCATAGCGACCCTATAGGACAGAGTAGAGCTGCCCCATAGAGTTCCCAAGGAGCGCCAGGCAGATTCGAACTGCTGAGCCTTTGGTTAGCAGTCGTAGCACTTATCACTACGCCACCAGGGTTTCCATATCATGTTTAGGGGTTCCTAAAAAAGTTCCTATATTTGTATGCTATTTCACTGCTTCCTGTAGTGTTTGTTGATGTTGTTGTAAGGTGCTGTCAGATCAGTTCTGACTCATAGTAACCCTGCGTACAACAGAACGAAACATGTCTGGGCCTGCGCCATCCTCATGGTGGTTGTTATCCTTGAGCCCATTCTTGCAGCCACTGTGTCAGTCCATCTCATTAAGAGTCTTCTTCTTTTTTGCCGGTCCTCCCCTTTACCCTGGCAAACAGGTTTCATGTCACCTTCCAGACTAAGACAGACTAGGAAGAAGGACCTGGCAGTCTACTTCTGAAAAGAATTAGCCAGTGAAAACCTTATGAATAGCAGCAGAACATTGCCTAATATAGTGCTGGAAGATGAGCCCCCCAGGTTGGAAGGCACTGAAAAGATGACTAGGGAAGAGCTGCCTCCTCAAAGTAGAGTGCACCTTAATGATGTGGTTGGAGTCAAGCTTTCAAAACCTTCATTTCCTGATGTAGCACGATGTCTTACATACTTTGGACGTGTTATCAGGAGGGACCAGTCCCTGGAGAAGGACATGATGCTTGGTAAAGAGAGGGTCAGCAAAAAAGAGGAAGACCCTCAATGAGATGGATTGACACAGTGGCTGCAGCAATGGGCTCAAGCATAAAAATGGTTGTGAGGATGGTGCAGACCGGGCAGTGTTTCGTTTTGTAGTACGTAGGGTCACTGTGAGTCAGAGCCGACTTCACGGCACCTAACGACAAGAATCACTTTACCAAGCATGATGTCCTTTTCCAGGGACTGGTCTCTCCTGATAACTTGTTCAAAATATGTGAGATGAAGTCTCATCATCCTCCCTTCTAAGACGCATTCTGGCTGTACTTCTTCTAAGATGGATTTGTTCACTCTTTTGGCAGTCCACAGTATAGTCAACATTCTTTGCCAACACCACAACTCAAAGGCATATGTATACACATAAAATGTATATATTGCATATGTAATTTGGGAAGTTGTTATGTATGTTTTCTGAATCTGTTTTATAACTGGGGCTCCCTTCTGGGTTAGTGGTCATTAGGTGAGGATTCTTGATATGTTGAAGGTTTTTATGAACAAGCTTTTTAGTTATCTAGTGCTCCTGTGACAGGTACCATAAGTGGATGGCTTTAACAGGCAGAAATTTATTCTGTCAGAGTTTATGAGGCTAGAAGTCTGAATTCAGGGCTCCAGCTCCAAGGGAAGGTTTTCTCTTTTTATCAGCTCTGGGGAAAGATCCTTGTCATCAATCTCCCCCTGGTCTAGGACCTTCTCAGTGCAGGGAACCTGGATCCAAAGGATGCACCCATTCCTGTCTCTTCTTTTGGCGATAATGAGGTCTGTCTCCTCTCTGCTCCCATCTCTCTTTTATATCTCAAAAGGGGCAACCCAATCCTATAGATCATGTCCTGCCTCATTAATATTGTTGTTGTTGTTGTTAGGTGCCGTCGAGTCGGTTCCAACTCATAGCGCCCCTATGCACAACAGAGCGAAACACTGCCGGGTCCTGCGCCATCCTTACAATCGTTGTTATGCTTGAGCTCATTGTTGCAACCACTGTGTCAGTATGCCTCGTTGAGGGTCTTCCTCTTTTCCCCTGACCCTGTACTCTGCCAAGCATGATGTCCTTCTCCAGGGACTGATCCCTCCTGACAACATGTCCAAAGTATGTAAGACGCAGCCTCGCCATCCTTGCTTCTAATGAGCATTCTGGTTGTACTTCTTCTAAGACAGATTTGTTCATTCTTTTGGCAGTCCATGGTATATTCAATATTCTTTGCCATCACCACGGTTCAAAGGCATCAGCTCTTCTTCGGTCTTCCTTATTCATTGTCCAGCTTTCACGTGCATATGATGCAATTGAAAATACCATGGCTTGGGTCAGGTGCACCTTAGTCTTCAGGGTGACATCTTTGCTCTTCAACACCTTGAAGACGTCCTTTACAGCAGATTTGCCCAATGCAATGTGTCTTTTGACTGCTTGACTGCTGCTTCCATGGCTGTTGATTATGGAACCAAGTAAAATGAAATCCTTGACAACTTCAGTCTTTTCTCCTTTTATCATGATGTTGCTCATTGGTCTAGTTGTGAGGATTTTTGTTTTCTTTATGTTGATGTATAATCCATACTGAAGGCCGCGGTCTTTGATCTTCATTAGTAAGTGCTTCAAGTCCTCTTCACTTTCAGCAAGCAAGGTTGTGTCATCTGCATAACGCAGGTTGTTAATGAGTCTTCCTCCAATCCTGATGCCCCGTTCTCCTTCATATAGTCCAGCTTCTCGGATTATTTGTTCAGCATACAGATTGAATAGGTATGGTGAAAGAATACAATCCTGACACACACCTTCCCTGACTTTAAACCAACCAGTATCCCCTTGTTCTGTCTGAACAACTGCCTCTTGATCTATGTAAAGGTTCCTCATGAGTACAATTAAGTGTTCTGGAATTCCTATTCTTCGCAGTGTCATCCATAGTTTGTTATGATCCACACAGTCAAATGCCTTTGCATAGTCAATAAAACACAGGTAAACATCCTTCTGGTATTCTCTGCTTTCAGCCAGGATCCATCTGACATATCGTAGCAGTTAGGATTTACGACACATAGGATAATCACATCAGATCACAAAATGGTGGGCAATCACACAGTACTGGGAATCATGGTTTACCCATGTTGACACACGTTTTATGGGGACACATTTCAATCCATAATAGTAGGGTTGGCATATCTCAGTGAGTAGAGAGAATAACTACTATTTTAGTGAGTTCACAGTTGATCTAGTACCCACCAAGAGGGTAGAACAGTGTACTTTGAACTTTGTTTATGGAGGCACAGGGGAAGATGATCCTTGAAAAATCTTGTAATTTGGCATACAGAATGCATGAAGTGTCTGAAGAACACTGAGGCCCAGATATTGAGGTACTTTATATCAAAGGTACTCCTTTTCTGCTGGTGACTGTGGGACACCCAAGAGTACATTACTACTGTCTCTGCCCTTGAGGATCTTATTGGCTATGAGAGGAGACAAGATACACATAAATACAGAGTATGTGAGATACTTCACATGAAAAGCATTGTGGAGGTCGAAGGCAAACATAAAAAGCATATTATTTGACAGTGTAATGAACAAGTGTATTTTATGTTTCCTAACTTTATGAGTAGCTTGTATAATACAAGGAAACCCTGGTGCTATAGTGGTTAAGGGCCATGGCTGCCAACCAAAAGGTTGGAAGTTCTAATCCACCAGGTGCTCCTCGGAAACCCTATTGGGCAGTTCTGCTCTGTCCTATAGGGTCACCATGAGTCAGAAATCGACTCGACGGCAACAAGAGTTTTGGTATAATGCAAGGTAGAACATGGTGAACTCTATAAGAGATGTAGGTAACTTGTTTCAGAATTCAGAAAGGAGCAGATGATCTGATCATTGACAGAGGGACACCGTCACGGCAGGGGAGGTATTTTAGGTTTACCTGGAAGTATTTGTAAAAAGCAGACAGTTGTGCATTTAAGCAACAAGAGGGAACCATAAGGTCAAGCCAGAAAGAGGATGGTGTGCCTATGCTGGGATAGTAAAGAGAGAGAGAGCGCCCTGATTGGTGCATGTAGTTGAAAAAGAACGGGAGATAAATTACCTAGGTTAACTGTGACTACATTATGAAGTACTTTAAATATCAGGCTAAGAAGTTTGGATTTGATCGGTAGGCAATGAGAAGTCATTATAGCTGTGCTTTCTTAGAGTCTGTGAAGGACTTGGAGAGAAATGTGCATATATGTACTTAAGAGGGCCCATAACTTTCATTAGATTCTCAGAGGGGCCTATGACCCCTGAAAGTTAAATTACCACTGTATTACAGGTTTTAGAAGAGTAGATTACAAAAGACAGATAAACACCCAAGGCCAGTTGGGTGGCTATTGCTGTAATTCAGAGTGTATGTAATATGTTTGAGTATAAACTGAGGACATTAAGTACTAAGCAAAAGTTTGAACGGAAGTGAGTATATGTTTAAAGGTCCCACATAGCCATATTCATGGCTCACTTGTAAGTACAATTGAGGGTGACTATCATATATTTTGGAAACCCTAGTGGCGTAATAGTTAAGTGCTATGGCTGCTAACCAAAGGGTTGGCAGTTCGAATCCGCCAGGTGCTCCTTGGGAACTCTATAGTGCAGTTCTGCTCTGTCCTATAGGGCTGCTATGAGTCGGAATTGACTCGATGGCACAGGGTTTGGTTTGGGGTTTTTTTTTTTTAATCATATGTTTTTGTTGTTGTCGTTGTTATTTAGTCCCAGTAGGATAAATTAAACTTTATGAAAATGAAGTCAAACATTGATTATGGCAGTAAAAAGGAATCAGAGAATCCAGGTGTTTAGATTTGGGTTGTGTTAGGTTTTGCAGCATTTTATCTTGTTATTTGGTTTTTATTATTCTAGTCTAACATAAAATTGATATTTAGCAAACGTACTCTGGGGTGAAGTGACCCTGGAAAAATGCCGTGTGTCTGGACAGAGTAGTTCGGGATGAAGTCTTTTTGTTTTGGATAATGTTCCTCGTAGACAGCCACATGAAATCCAATCACTCACACAGTAATACTTCTGATTGAAAACAAAATTTAATGAAATCTCCGGTTACTAGTATGTTGTGTGCAAATAAAAAGTTAAAATGATTACAATTATCAAATACTTTCTAGTTTTTATTTCCACCATTCCCCATTCTTATTTATATGATAACTATCCTCCTTATTTGAAGCTCATTAAAAAAAAAAGAAAGAAAGAAAAAATTACTAGCGTTCTTCTCTGTATTTGCTGATTGGCATAGAAAACAGTCTGGATGCAGTTATTACTTCACAGCTTTAGGGAAAAGGCCACTTAATTTATTAGTTTATTATCAACTTAAAAGTTAATCTTTTGTACTTGTAAGGATTTAAGGCCACAGATAACATTAAAACATGCAGCATAGGATAATTAAAATACTAAAGTAAAATCAGGTAAGAAATATTTGTTCTAAAACTTAGAATGAGAATTATTACAATTGAGTGCTACATTTAACTTTATTTCCTGTTATCTAAGGTATAAAAAAAAAGAGATTGATTTTATATTTTATAGTATAAAAAATAAATAAAAGTTTTTAAATATTTTATTTTTTTTAATATTTTATAGTAGGGAGCACAAATTACATTGGAGAGGTAGCCTTTTCCCTTGCATCAGTTTCTGGATTGAAAAATTTGATCACTTTTTCTTTTTTAGATAGCTTTATTGAGATATATTCACCTACCATATAATTTACCAATTTAAATTATACAGTTCAGTTCACAGAACTGGACAAGTATCATTACGATCAGTTTTAGAACATTTTTATCGCACCAAAAAGAAACCCCTCACCTCTAAGCTGTCACTCCCTAAATCCGTATCCTCTCCAGCTGTAGATGACCACTGAACTGTTTTTGTCTGTGTAGATTAGCCTTTTCTGGATATTTTGTATAAATGGGATTAAATAACATATGTCCTTTGTGATTGTCTTCTTATCTTTGGAGATGTATCTATTAAGAGCCTTTTTTCATTTTTTAATTGGGCTATTCGTCTTTTCATTATTGAGTTGTAGGAGTTCTTTATATATTCTAGATACAAGTCCATTATGCGATACAACATTTATCAGATTTTTCTACCAGTCTGTAATCTGTCTTTTCACTTTTGTGATGGTGTCCTTTGAAGCATAAAAGTATTTAATTTTGATTAAGCCCAATTTATTTTTTCCTTGGTTACTTGTTCGTTTGTTGTCATATTTAAGAAATATTTGCCTAACTCAAAGTCATGAAGAGTGTAGTGGGTTGAACACTGGTCTTGAAAAAGACACGTCCAAGTCCTTACCTGAGGATCCTGTAAATGTGATCTTACCTGGACAGAGGGTCTTTGTAGATGTAATTAAGGAAATGATCTCGAGATGAGGTCACCCTGATTAGCATGGGCTCCAAATCCAGTGGAATGTCCTTGTAAGAGATAGAAAAGGAAAAGACTGAGAGACCTAGAAACACATGGGAGAAGGCAATGTGAAGATGGAGGCAGACTGAACTCACGTACCCTCAAGCCAAGGAACGACTGGAGCCTGAGATGCTGAAAGAGGCAAGAAAGAAGTCTCCCCTAAAACCTTTGGAGGGAGGGCAGCTGTGTGGACACCTTGATTTTAGACTTCTGGCCTCAGCTGTGAGAAAATAAATTTTTGTTGTAAGCTACCAAGTTGTCATTTGTTATGGCAGTCCTAGGAAACTAGTACAAAGAGTTGTGTAGTTACAGCTCTTACATTTTGGTCTGTGATCCATTTTGAGTAAGTTTTGCATATGCTATGAGGTAGGAGTTTAACTTCATTTTTTTGTGTGTCTAGACTATTCTTTTCCCATTAAATTGTCTCGGTATCCTTGTCAAAAATCAACTGACTGTAAATGTGAGGATTTATTTCTGGCCTCTCAATTCTGTTCCACTGGGCTATATCAGTACCATACTGTCTTAATTACTTGTAGCTTTGTAGTAAGTTTGGAACTGAAAAGCATGAGTCCCCCAACTTTATTCTTCTTCTTCAAGATTATTTTGGCTTTCCTGGGTTACTGGCATTTCCACATAAATTTTAAGATCAACTTGTTAATTTCTGCCAAAAAGGCTGTTGGACTTTAATGGGAATTGTATTGAATCTGTGGATCAATCTGAGGAATACTGCCATCTTAGCAATATTGTCTTTCAGCCCATGAACATGGGATGTTTTTCCATTTATTTAGTTTTTTTTTTAATATTGTTTCTTTCAATGATGTTGTTTCCAGAGTACAAGTTTCTTAATTTTATTTTCAGATTGTTTATTGTGTATAGAAATACAGTTGTCTTTTGTATATTGCTCTTGTACCCTGCAACTTTGTTGAACTTGTTTATTAGTACTAATAGTTTTGAATGGATTCCTGAGCATTTTCTGTATATGAGATCATGTCACCTGTGAATAGAGAGAGTTTTACTTCTCTCCAGCCTAGCCTTTTATCTCTTCCTCTTGATGAATTGACCTGAGCAGAATCTCTAGGACAGTGTTGAATAGAAGTGGTGAGAGTGGACATCCTTATCTTGTTCCTGATCTTCTGGGGAAAGCATTCAGTCTTTTATTTTAAGTATGATGCTAGCTGTGAGTTTTTCATAGATGGCCTTTATCAGTTTCAGGAAGTTCCCTTCTATCTCTAGTTCGTTGACTGGTAGCTTCTTATACATGGATAAGAAGTTCCCACCTTGGGTCCATGATGTAGCCATATAACTAGAAGGAAAGATCCCCTGGCTTTAGCCAAGGTCGTTTATTGTCGGAACTTGTCCATTCTCAAGACTTCTAAATATTGCTTTTTTATTAGTGATTCTCAAATTTGTGATTCTGGTTTTGAATTTTCGCCTAAGTTCTAATCTCTCTGACATTTGCTTATTTGATGGTTCCAATTAGCTACCAGTCTGCCATTCCAAATTCAGCACGACTTTATTCATGCATTCATTTGATTGATTCATTTACTGTACATTGAGTGCTATTCCAGACTCCAAAGGATAAGAGAATATGTTTGGAGAAATGTCTGGGGTAACAATGGCTCTAACACAGAGGACCTGGCGTGTCAACAGAGGACCCTCTTGGAGATATGCAGGGGCCGTATCACGAAGATTCTGTGAGCTAAGTTCTAAGGAGTTAGAACTTTATTCTGAAAGTAGTAGTGAGCCACTGAAAGATCTGAAGCAGGAAATCAGTGTCAGATGTGAATCTTGAACAAATCGTGAGGAAGGAGAGCTGGTGTAGAATATATAGATTGATGTTGAAAATGAAGCTGGAGGTTGGGGAACTGGTAGTTCTATCATTTGAAAAGAAAAGAAAGCCTGAAATAAGACAGTGGCAGTGGAGCTCTGGTGGCACAGTGACTAAGAGCTACAGTGAGCCATGGCTCCTAACCAAAAGGTTGGCAGTTCAAATCCACCAGCTGCTCCTTGGAAACACTGTGGGGAAGCTCTACTCTGTCCTATAGGGTTGCTGAGTCAGAATTAACTCGACGACAATGTTGGTTTTTTGTTTTTTAAGTGGGGATAGATCGTAGATTTTTAGGAAGTCAAAAGTGGATAGTACTTGGTAACTGGATTATAGAGGCTGAAGGAGCAGGACAGTACCTCCATGATTCCTATGGTTTTAACTAGGCGGCCTAGGTGGTTAGGGAACAAACAGAGGGAACTGGTTTGGCAGGAAGATGAATTCATATTTGGATATGTTGGGGTACTAGCAGGACATCTACATTGGAGAAGTGTTATAGTTGTTGTTAGTTGCCATCAAGTTGATTCCGACTCATGGCGACTCCATGTGTACAAAGTAGAACTGGGTTTTCAAGGCTGTCGTCCTCCATAAGCCGGTCATCAGGCCTGTCATCCAAGGCACATCTGGGTGAGTTCAAACTGTCAACCTTTCGGTTAGTATTCGAGTGTTTTCAGCGTCTGCACCACCTTGGGAATCCTAGGCAGTTAAATGTGAGGCTGGATTCAGAGAAAAATGTTTTAGGTGATAATTAATGTGAATGAGGTCACTCAAGGAATGAGCAGACCTCGTGGTCAATGAGAGTTTAATGGAGACTATAGGATGAATAGAGGAAAGGAAACCTGAAATGAAGCTACAAGAGGTAGGAAGAAAGCTACGAGAGGCTGCTGTTACAGGCCAAAGTAGGGAAGAATTAGCTCAATTTTTCGTTATCCTCTAGTTTTCCTTTTATCTAGTACATTGTTTTAAACTTTAACATGAAATTTTTTTGTTTTGCTTTTCCCATTTGCCTCATGGTCTTTACTACCTAATCCAGTGTTTCCTAACTTGGACATATATCAGAGTCACTTGGTGAGATTAAATGCAGGTTCTTTGGGTCCTGGTAGACCTACTGAATGAGAATCACCTGGGATGATACCTTAGAATCTGTATTTTTTAAAAACTTCTGTGATAAAGACTTGCTCTTTACCAAGCTTGTTTCTTTGTATCCCTGATGCCAGCTAACCTATATTTACTAGTCCCTTTGCTGTTGGGGATGGCCATATGATTGGGATCTTTCCATAGGAAATTAAGCAGAAGTGTTGAGTGTCACTTTATCCACTGCAAATATGAAGCCCCCTTGATTGATCCTCTCTCTTCCCCACCTGCTGTCTGGCAGTTGTAGGTATGACAGAGCAACATTGGAAACGAGGGGTCAAATAGAGCTGAGCATCTGTCAGCCTGCGTCGTCTCCACCCTCCTCAAACTGATCATTAACACTGATTTTGGTCTTTCTGTATGCACGGATTAAAAATAAACTATTGTGTTATGCCACAGTTTTGGAATTTACGTATTATACCATCCATTGTTACATTAGCCAGTATGGTTTCTTAGATTACTATTAAAGGATCAGAGTTTGGGAACCATGGCCCTTTGTCTATGCCATTTGTATTTTTAAACTCATTTATATGGTAGGGTAGTCTTCAGTTTCAAACAACATATTGCATTAGGCAAATCTGCTGCAAAGACCTCTTTAAATTATTAAAAAACAAAGATGTCACTTTGGGGACTAAGGTACACCTGACCCAAGCCATGGTATTTTCATTTGCCTCATATACATGTGAAAACTGGACAATGAATAAGGAAGGCTGAGAAAGAATTGATGCCTTTGAAGTACGGTGTTGACGAAGAATATTTAATATACCGTGAACTGACAGAAGAGCAGACAAATATGTCTTGGAAGAAGTAGCAGCCAGAATGCTCCCTAGAAGCGAGGATGGTGAGATCGTGTACTTCTGGCATGTTATCAGGAAGGACCAGTCCCTAGAGAAGGATATCATGCTTGGTAAAGTAGAGTGTCAGCAAAAAAGAAGACCCTCAACAAGATCGACAGGCACAGTGGCTACAACAGTGGGCTTAAACATAGCAAGGGTTGTGAGGATGGCACATTACTGGACAGTATTTCATTCTGTTGTACATAGGGTCGCTGTGAGTTGGAACTAACTCGATGGCACCTGATGACAATAGTCTTCAGTTGTTGACTTACAGGGACTGCAGGTAAATATTGTGTTTTTTTCTGTAATAATTTTAATGGAAATGGTTTTGTTAACATCCTGATAATTTTATTAAATGACAAACATTTGCATGCTTACTGCCTCCTGGTCTTTGATGCTGGAGATACATCTATATATAAAACAAAGGGTCTGCCTTCTGGTATGGAATAAGGTGGACTCAGATAAGGGCAAGTGTCTTAACTGTACTTTGGAGTGCCAAGGGAGAAGTGGCTAATTGAACCCAAGGTGGAGTGGGTGGAGTCCTTCTCGATGTTTATATCCCTTTTGTAATATTGTTCTCTTTTGTACTCGTTGGACAGGAGTCATACATAACCTCTTTAAAATATCCCTTTAAATGAAAAAAAAACCAAACCTGCTTCCATTGAATCGATTCCAACTCCTAGTGACCTTATAGGACAGAGTTTCCAAGGAGCGCCTGGTGGATTCCCTTTAGAAGATCAAAAACCACAAGGACATGTTTGGTAGATTTGTGTTCCGTGGGGTGTGCCGAACATGTACCTTTTCTTAATCTCCATCACTAAGAAAATTATTTAAGAGAACTATAAATTTTCGTCTTGATGCAGATTATATTGTTAAATGTTGCCTGCAATTAACAAAGAAAAAAATGTAAAGAAAACCTTATTGATGATATTTACTCTTTCCCTCTTCCTTTGTAGGGAAATTTTGGATTGGGAATGGTGAAAGTCAGAAAGAACCTACTTTCTTCATAAACATGGTATGCGAAATCTGTGTAAGTTCCATAGAGTAAAATCACACAATTAATCAAACAGGACTTGGAAAGATCTATCTATCTGTCTTGACAAACCCATGGCTGTCCAGTTGATTCTGACATGACGACTCCATGTGTGTAGAGTAGAACTGCACCCTGTAGGATTTTCTCGGATGTAGTCTTTATGGAAGCAGATCTCCAGGTTTTTCTTCCGTAGTGCCACTGGGTGGGTCCGAACCTCCACCCTTATTTTTTTTTTTTAGTCTTTATGGAAGCAGATCGCCAGGTTTTTCTTCCGTAGTGCCACTGGGTGGGTCCGACCCTCCACCCTTAAGGTTAGTAGCTCTGTGTGTGTGTGTGTGTGTGTGTGTATGCATGCATGTGTGTGTGTAGATGGGTGCATTTGTATATGAATAAACAAGAGTCTTCTATATTGCATAGTTCTCTAAATACTTAAGGATTTCCCCCAGTTTTGAAAGCTTACACGCTAGGCAGTGTGTGGTTGCAGTGTCAAACTGAATCGTTACCAGCGTGTGGAAAGTGTTCCCAGGAGAACTATAAAAGGTTGAGCAAGTGAGAGCCACAACCTGGAGAAATAGGCGTGGCATGTTCTTGGAGTTTGTTGGACTTGTTTGTTAACAACAGTTGGCTTTTAAAGGATATGTAAGCGACTGCAGCGTCAGTAGGGTTGAAACCAGGTGACTAGATCCAAGTAGCAAGTGTAATATTAGTTAGGCAAGACAGATAATTAGCCTAATCCGAGGTACGAGCAAGTAGTTAGAAACTAGCGTGTCTGTGAGAGCCTGCAGGATTCAAATAGGGAAGATGTCTGGGATCAAGAGACTTGAGTAAACGAGGCCAAGGAGCTATGTGACCTTGCAGGCATTTTCATGTGATCTTGTAGCAGGGACACTGAGAGAGAACCTGGTTAGAGTATTTCCTAATAGAGAAGCTAGTCAAGGGGGAAAATGAAATATGGGCCGTATGTCCTATAGAAATGTTTCTGTGTGATTGTGTATATGTTCAGTAATGGCGAATCTACTCACTTAACAATGGATGAACTTGTTATTTTAAAGAAACTTACTGTAAATGATTTAAAATATGAAGTCCTTTAATAGAATAAGTTATCTTTTAGCTTATCTTTTATCATAAAACTGAATTTCTGTATATCACCTTCACTTAAATTTAGGTGCTCTGACGGTTTGACTGTTACAGTTGATCACTACAGAGACTATTTTGCATGTTCTCATGAATTACTGGAGTCCTGGTGCCATAGTGTTTAAGAACCCAGCTGCTAACCAAAAGGTCAGCAGTTTGAATCTACCAGCCACTCCTTGGAAACGCTGTGGGGCAGTTCTGCTCTGTCCTGTTGGGTCGTTATGAGTCAGAATCGACTCGACAGCCTCAAGTTTCAGGTTTGGTAAGTTATTGGCTTTAGAACCACCTATGTATTGGCTGTTGAACTGTTGCTTTTTAAATGTTCGTAATTAACTCGTTTGTATTTTCTCCTTACTGACAATATTTCACCTTCTAAGGCTTACAGATTCAATTAATTTTTTTTTTTTTTTAAGGCTTACAGATTGAATTAATGTCAAATGAGCTCCTTACCTGCTCACCTTGTGCCTCTCTTTGCTCCTTGGAGCCGCAGTTCTGAACTTGAAATTTCTTTTCTCTGACCACAGTTTCTTTCATTCTTGGTTCTTCCAGTGAACCTGAGCTTTGCTGTATTAAGCCTACTTTTCTTAGTTGCTCGGTTCAGTTTGGCCACAAACTGACCTCTGGAGAAGCCTTGACCTTTTGATTTGCACAGTCCTGGTTAGAGCAGTGTTTTTCAAAGTGTATGCACTGCTAAAGGGGCAAGGTGGGCAAACCTCACCTTTGTCATTTCCTTGTCACCACTTACATGGCACTTTGTCTCTCTTACCCTGACCACCCAGAGTTAAACTAGACCTCATCCCTGGCCACCTAGGGCCAGGTCATTGGGTACCAGCCGTAGGCTCAGAAGTCTGCACAACTCCCATCACTTCAGACCAGCTGGCCCCTCTCTCTCTCTCTCATCCCCTAGGACTAGCCTGTGTAGCCTTTCTCTGTTACCCAGCTGCCCAGACCTGGGTCTTCACAAATCTCTGTCCTGTTAGCCCCTGCTGGCTTATTGCCCCCTGGGTTTGCTAATTCTCTATAACTGCTTACAAAATTCACAGAAACTTTTTAATTTGTTGTTGTTGTGTGCTGCTGAGTTGATTCCAACTCAGAGCAACCCTTTTGACAGAGTATAACTGCCCTATAGGGTTTCCTAGGCCATAATCTTTACGGGAGCAGATTGCCAGGTCTTTTCTCCTGCGGAACCACTGGGTGGGCTCAAACCACTGGTTAGCAGCAGAGAGCTTAACCATTGTGCCACTAGGGCTCCTTTACTTGTACCTACATTTACCCATTTGTTATAATAAGAAAGAATACAAGCAAAGAAAGACTTCAGATAAGGTCTGGGAGAGGGCCTTGTGGCGCAGTGCAGAGACAGTCTCTGACTTTCATCTTTATCCTCCCATCTTGTCAGCTGAGGATTATGTGCCTGATGATTTTATACATGGTGTTAGTTGATGAGGACTGAGGAGGGATGGCAGGAGCTGAGACTAGGGGAGGAAGAGTATATAGGGGCAATTCTAAACTAAGGGGCTTGAAATTTATTCTTACAGCTGTGGGGTGGTAGCCATTGGAAACGTTTATTTAGAGTTTTGTCGTTCAATTTGAGCCTTTAGGAACCGACTTTGCAAAGACTGGGCTCTGAATGCTTAGAGATGGCAGTGACAAATCACAGGTTCAAAGAGGAAGGTGAATCTGCCTCTTTCTCTGGAATTGGTCCTTCATTCTTTTGGGCAGTTAAAAGCTGTTTGTATCCAAGAAGCTAGTTCCTTGCAAGCATGAAATATTTACAAATTTCTGACAGAGTGATGTATAGTATATGGAGAGGGAATCATGAGAGCTCTCTGTGAGGTTTGTGCAGCAACAGTTTGAGAAAACCACTATTAAAGGAGCCCCCGGCTGGTGCAAATGGTTAACGTGCTCAGCTCCTAACGGAAAGATTGGAGGTTGGAGTCCACCCAGAGGTGCTTTGGAAGAAAGGCCTGACAATCTTCTTACAAAAAAAAAGCCGTCGATAACCCTGTGGAGCACAGCTCTGCTCTGACATACGTGGGGTTGCCATGAGTTGGAATTGACTGGACAGCAACTGGTGTTTTGGTTTGTTACAGGCTGAACAGATTGCTTATTGTTTGTGTATATGGAGTGGAGTGTGTACTGAAAGCCTAAACATCCTCTGGCATCTTATTTATTTTTGACTGTTCAAGGAAGGCTGGGCTGATAATAGCAGTGCCTTTTAGTAGTTGACATAACAGGGAAGTGTTTGGCCTTTTACTTCCCTGGAACCCACAGCTTTTTTTTTTTTTTTTTTTTTTAAACCATAGGTAAGCTAGGTAAGAGGCTTTGTACTTGCTTCTTAGAAGAAATTTAAGAGCAGTAAATTGACTGCCTTCAAATTTTTGCTACCAGTTCTTCACAGAAGTACAAAATGCAGAACCCTGCCTGATTCCTTTGTAAACAATCCTTGTGATTGTCAGCTTGCCAAGGGATGCTTTTTTCTTCTGAGTAATTTCTGGGGAATACCTTGCTTTGGATCACCCTTAGTTATTGCCCAAAGTTGCCTTCGGGAACGCAGGTGCTCTTTCCCCCCCTTATTCATAAAACCATTAAATTCTACTTTTTTCAGGAATTTAACATTGTTTTCATTGAACTGATGTAAGTTAAAATTGAAACGGTGAGAGAATTTACCTATTTAGTCTTGAGCTTAAAATTTCCCAAAGAGTAGGAGCCATAGTTTTGCCCACCACCAAACATAGAACAAGTAATTTTGAATGTATGGGCATGATTATGTCATGGCCTTTCTAAATACAAAAATACAACTTTCACTTAGAACATTGAGTACTTTGATAATATCTTTACTGATATTGGTGAGAATGTAGTGAAATTGGTCCCATTATAGTTTTTTCTATTTGCCTTTTTTTTTTTTTAGTTATGTTTTAGGTGAAAGTTTACAGAGCAAATTAGTTTCTCATTAAAGAATTAATAGACAAATTGTTTTAGGACATTGGGTGCCAACCCTTTGATGTGTCAACACTCTCCACTTCACGCCGGGTTCCCTGTTTCCATTTGTTCGCTTGCCCGTCCCTTCCTGCTTTCTTTATCTTTGTTTTTGGGCTGGTGTGTTCATTTAGTCTCATAAACATGGTTAAATTATGCAGCCAGTCCCTCAGGTGTGTTATCGTCTGCCATATAGACTTGTCTCATCTTTGGCCTAAGAGGGAGCCTCTGGAGTACTTTTGTACCGAGTTAAAAGGGTATCCGGGGGCCATAGGCTTGTGGTTTCTCAAGGTTCTGTCAGACCAGCAAGTCTGGTGTTTTTTTGTGTGTTTGAATTTGAATTTTGTTCTACATTTTTCTCCTGCTCTGTCCAAGGACCCTGTATTGTGATTCCTATCAGAGCAGTTGGTGGTGGAAGCCGGGCACCATCTAGTTGCTCTGGGCTCAGCCTGGCAGAGATTGTGGTAGTTGTGGTCTATTAGTCCTTTGGACTAAACTTTCCCTTGTGTTTTGTTTTTTTAATAGACTGAGGTAATCCTGTTTATTTGTCTACATGTTTATGGTGTCTCCCTGTACTGGAATGTGAACTTTAAGAGGACAGGGACCATGTGTCTTTTATATATTGCTGTATCCCTGTCATGGATTGAATTATGTCCCCCTCAAAAATGTGTGTGTTTACTTGGTTAGGCCATGATTCCAGTATTGTGTGGTTGTCCTCCATTTTGTGATTGTAATTTTATGTTAAAGAGGATTAGGGTGGGATTTTAACACCCTTACCAGGTCACATCCCTGATCCAGTATAAAGGAAGTTCCCCAGGGGTGTGGCCTGCACCACCTTTTATCTCTGAAGAGATGAAAGGGAAGTGAGCAGAGAGTTGGGGACCTCCTACCACCAAGAAAGCAGCGCCAGGAGCAGAGCTTGTCCTTTGGACCCAAGGTTCCTGTGTGAGATGCTCCCAGACCAGGGGAAGACTGATGACAAGGACCTTCCTCCAGAGCTGACAGAGAGAGAAAGCCTTCCTCTGGATCTAGCGCCCTGAATTTAGACTTGTAGCCTACTAGACAGTGAGAGAATGAATTTCTTTTTGTTAAACCCGTGCACCTGTGGTATTTCTGTTACGGCAGCCCTAGATGTCTGAGACAATCCCTAACACCTATTACAGTGCTTTGCATATAGTGGACACTCAAGTCATTGCTGAATGAATTCTGATTTGGTGTGGCTTAGATGGTATCCTGACATATATTAAAAAAGCACCTCAGGTTATTTTGATGTGCACGCTTATGGTTGAGAAACCTTGGTCTATCTTCCCTCTCTAATGCGCGTGAGATATAGAAGATATCACTCTTGAAATTGGTAATCTCATTTCCCTAGCAGGAAAAGTTTAATTTGGTAATGTTATTCAGGTGTTGTTTGTAGGTGGGACTCAGAATGGACAATTGCATTCCATCATCAAATAATTAAGTTTAGGAAAGGTGGGAAGATAGACCTAAAATTGAGTTTATTCCTTTTTTTTTCTTCTTTTTGTAAAAAAAAAAAACAGTCAAGGTTAGACTTCCTAGATGGTTTTCCTTCAAAACACTACTTCTCAATGTTGGGTAGGATAGGATTTTGCTTCTGGAGGACATTTTGACGTCTGGAGACGTTTTAGATCCCTTGTGGTCAGTGGTTAAGTGATCAGCTGCTAACCAAGAGGTCATCAGTTCAAATCCAGCCCCTCTGTGGGAGAAGGATGTGGTAGTCTGCTTCTGTAAAGACTGAAAAAAAAGACTACAGCCTTGAAAACCTGATGGGACAGTTTTACTCTATCTTATAGGGTCACTATGAGTCGAAATGGTCTCCACTGGCAATAGGCTTTTTAGTTTTAGTTTAAATATGCACATATCTTACATTTTAAAGACTTGTTTGTATATGTAAATCAGTAGTTTTCAAAGTGTAGTCCTTGAACCCTTAGGAGTAAAACCTGTTCATATTAATACTAAAATATTATATGCCCTTTTCTCTTTGATGTTTGGATGAAAGATACAAAAGCAATGCTGAGTGAAACAGCTGATACCTTAGCAGGAAATCAAGGCAGTGGCACTGAATTGTCTAGTAGTGTGTATTCTTCTCTGTCATGAATACTTCATGTCATACAGTTAAAAAAAAAAAAACCTCATTTTTCCTTCAGATTGTTTTTCAGTACAAAATAAATTTTACTCTACTTGGCTCTAGAGTATCTGTGTGATAAAATGGGTATGTGCTGCAGAGGAAAAGAATTTGTGTGATTGAGTTGCTAGCTCAGCTATCCCCCTCCCCATTTTCATGTAATATCTTCTTTAATTGAAAGAACAACTGAAAAACCATGGTTATTCAGACTTGGGTATTTGGCAAACATTCCTTTGAAAATGAACAAAATGAACTTGTTACTAATAAAATTGGAGCTTTCAGGCAAAAATTAGAATTTGGGGAAATCTGTATGGGCCACCTTGAGCTTGATAGCATTCTAGTAAAGACATTTGTGGTAATAATGATAGTAATAGTGATATTATATAATGAACTGTGTCAGCATTTGGAAGAACTGAATAACTCAGTAAACCAACATTTTCCAGATGGTGTTATGAAATCACACGTAGGTAAAGATCCCATTCAAAGAGCACGTTAGACAAATGGATTTTGTATGTGTGTGTAGTGAAATACATATAACAAAACATTTGGCATTTCAACCATTTGTATGTGTACAATTCAGTGACATTTATTACATTCACCATGCTGTGCAGCTGACATCCCTATCCATTTCCAAAATTTTTTGTTATCATCCTTAACAGAATCTCCATACTCCTTAAGGAATAACTTTCCATTTTCCCCTCCCACCTGCCCTTAGTAAGCACTAATAAACATTGGTCTCTATGCATTTGCCTGTTCTAGGTATTTTATATAGGTGGGTCATACAATATTGTCCAGTGGTGTCTGACTTAGTTCACTCAGTATAATCTTTTCAAGGTTCATCCATGTTTTACCATGTATCAGAACTTCATATTTCTTCATGGCTGAATTACTGCATTGTATGGATTTCCCACATTTTATCCATTCATCTGTTGATGGATACTTAGGTTGTTTCCACTTTTTGGCAGTTGTTAATAATGCTTCCCCCACGTGTCTGTCATTTTGTCGTACTGTGGGGGCTTGCATGTTGCTGTCATGCTGGAAGCTCTGCCACTGGTATTCAGATACCAGCAGGGTCACCCATGGCAGACAGGTTTTAGTGGAGCTTCCAGACTGAGACAGACTAGGAAGAAGGATGTAGTGGTCTATTTCTGAAAAGAATTAGCCAGTGAAAACCTTATGGATAGCAGTGGAACATTGTCAGAGACTGTCCCAGAAGATGAGCTGCCTCCTCAGAGTAGAGTTAACTTAATGACGTGGATCGAGTCAAGCTTTTAGAACCTTCATTTCCTGATGTGGCACGACTCAAAATGAGAAGAAACAGCCGCGAACATCCATTAATAATCGGAACTTGGAATGTACAAAGTATGAATCTAGGAAAATAGGAAATCATAAAAAACAAAATAGAACACATAAGCATCAATGTCCTAGGCATTAGTGAGCTGAAAAGGACTGGTATTGGCCATTTTGAATTGGACAGTCATATGGTCTGCTATGCCAGCAGCAACAACCTGAAGAGGAATAGCATTGCATTCATCATCAAAAAACATTTCAGGATCTATCCTGAAGTACAATGCTGTGGGTGATAGGATAATATCCATACACCTGCAAGGAAGATCAGTTAATGTGACCTACTTTTCAAATTTACACACCAACCACTGAGGTCAAAGACGAAGAAATTAAAGATTTTTTGCCAACTTCTGCAGTCTCCAATTGATTGAACATGCAGTCAGGATGCATCGATAATTACTGGTGATTGGAATGCAAAAGGTGGAAACAGAGAAGGATTGGTTGTTGGAAAATATGGCCTCGGTGATAGAAATGATGCTAGAGATCGCAGGATAGAATTTTGCGAGACCAGTGACTTTTTCATTGCAAGTATCTTTTTTGAATAACATAAGTGGCGATTATACACCCGGGCCTCACCAGATGGAATACACAGGAATCAAATCAACTACATCTGTGTAAAGAGATGATGGAGAAGCTCAGTATCATCAGTCAGAACAAGACCGGGGGCCGACAGTAGAACAGACCATCAACTGTTCATATATAAGTTCAAGTTGAAGCCAAAGAAAATAAGAACAAGTCCAAGAGAGCCAAAGTACAGGCTTGAATATATCCCACCTGAATTTAGAGACCATCTCAAGAATAGATTTGACACGTTGAACACTAATGACCAGACAAGTTGTGGAATGACATCAAGGACATCATACGTGAAGAAAGCAAGAGGTGATTAAAACGACAAGAAAGAAAGAAAAGACCAAAATGGATGTTAAAAGAGACTCTGAAACTTGCTCTTGAACATCAGGTATCTAAAGCAAATGGAAGAAGTGATGAAGTAAAAGAGTCGAACAGAAGATTTCAAAGGGTGGCTCCAGAAGACAAAGTAAAGTAACCTGGAGTTAGGAAACCAAAAGAGAAGAACATGCTGGACGTTTCTCAAGCTGAAAGATCTGAAGAAAAAATTCAAGCCTGGAGATGCAATATTGAAGGCTTCTACAAGGAAAATATTAGGTGACACAGGAAGCATCAAATGACGATGGAAGGAATACGCAGAGTCGCTATACCAAAAAGAATTGGTCAACAGAACCGATGGTACTGAAGGAAGAGGTTCAAGCTGCACTGAAGGTATTGGCAGAAAAACAAGGCTCCAGGAATTGATGGACTACCAGTTGAGATGTTTCAACAAACAGATGCAGTGCTGCAAGTGCTCGCTTGTCTATGCCAAGAAATTTTGGAAGACAGCTTCTTGGCCAGCCAACTGGAAGAGATCGGTATTTGTGCTCATTCCAAATAAAGGTGATCCAACTGAATGCAGAAATTATCCAACAGTATTATTAATATCACACGCAAGTAAAATTTTGCTAAAAATCATTTAGAATGAGCTGCAGCAGTATATCAACAGGGAACTGCCAGAAATTCAAGTCAGATTCAGAAGACGAGGTGGAAAGAGGGATATCATTGCTGATGGCAGATGAATCTTGGTTGAAGTCAGAGATAACCAGAAAGATGTTTACCTCTGTTTTACATTCACTGAGCAGAGGCATTTGACTGTGTGGATTATAGCAAATTATGGATGATTGCCAAGGATGGGGATTCCAGAACACTTAATTGTGCTCATGAGGAATCTGTGCATAGATAAAGAGGCAGTCGTTGGAACTGAACAAGGGGATACTGCATTGTTCAAAGTCAGGAAAGGTGTGTGTCAGGGTTGTATGCTTTCACCATATTTATTCAATCTGTATGCTGAGGAAATAATCCGAAAAGATGGACCATATTAAGAAGAATGAGGCAACAGGATTGGAGGAAGACTCGTTAACAACCTGCAATATGCAGATGACAAAACCTTGCTTGCTGAACGTGAAGAAGACTTGAAGCACTTATTGATGAAGATCAAAGACTACAGTCTTCAGTATGGATTATACCTCAACATAAAGAAAACAAAAATCCTCACAACTGGGCCAGTAAGCAGCATCATCATAAACAGAGAAACAATTGAAGTTGTCAAGGATTTCATTTTACTGGATCCATAATCAACACGCATGGAAGCAGCAGTCAGGAAATCAAAGGACACATTGAGTAAATCTGCTGCAAAAGACCTTTTTAAAGTGTTAAAAAGCAAAGATGTCACCTTATAGACTAAGGTGGGCCTGACCCAAGCCATGGTGTTTTAAATTGCATCTGCATGCGACAGCTGAACAGTGAATATGGAAGACTGAAGAAGAATCAATGCCTTTGAATTAATGGTGTTGGCGAAGAATATTGAGTATACCATGGACTGCCAGAGGAACGAACAAATCTCTCGTGGAAGAAGTACAACCAGAGTTCTCCTTGGAAGCAAGGATGGCAAGACTTCTCTCATGCTTTGGATATGTTATCAGGAAGGATCAGTCCCTGGAGAAGGACATCAGGCTTGGTAAGGTGGATGGAGGGTCAGTGAAAGAGAGGAAGACCCTCAACGAGGTGGATTGACACAGTGGCTGCAACAATGGGCTCAAACATAGCAACAATTGTTAGAATGGCACAGGACTACACAATTTTTCATTCTGTTTTCCATAGGGTCACCATTAGTTGGAACCAACTCAATGGCATCTAACAACAACAATAATAATGCTCCAGTGAACATTGGTAAGTAGGAGACTGAGACCCTGAGTCTTAGGCTGGGTGTTCTAGAGAAGCAAATCCAGTAAAGCGGATAAGTACATATAGAGAGAGATTTGTGTGAAGGAAATGGCTGATGTGGTCGTAGAGGCTGGAACATCCTAAATCCGTGGATCAGGCTGGAGGCTTCTCATGAATCACATAGCGGCAGGGCTGGGGAACCCAAAATGGGCAGGCAAGATGGCAGGTAAGCTGCTAGCTCAAGTCCCAATAACTGGAGGTCAGACAAACAGGAGCCAGCTGCAGAGTCCAGAATGAGCAAAAGTCCATGAACCTTGCTAGAAAGTCTACCTATATTGGTTGCAGGCCACACCCCCAAGGAAACTCCCTTTCAACTGATTGGCTACTCACAGCAGATCCCATCATTGAGATGATTACATTATATCAGATCTTATCATGGAAGTGATTACATCATTATACGACTGCCAAACCACTGGGAGTCATGGCCCAATCAATTTGAAACACAACCATAATGATCACACCCTGCTTTCAAGTCTTTTGGGTAGATATATACCTAATAGTGCAACGGCGGAGTCGTATGGTAATTCTGTTTAACTTTATGAGGAACCACCAGACTTTTCCACAGCAACTACACCATTTTACATTCCCACCAACAATTGATTAGGGTTCCAATTTTTCCATATCCTTGCCAACACTTCTTATCTTCCATTTTTCTGGTAATAGTTATCCTAGTGAAAGTGAAGTGGTATTGTGGTTTTGATTTGTGTTTCCCTAATGATTAATGACGTGTCAAGCATCTTTTTTTCCCTTAAGTTAAAATATTTTTTTGTTTATTGTACTTTAGGTGAAGATTTACAGAGCGAACTAGTTTCTCATTTAACAATTAATACACATACTGTTCTGTGACATTGGTTGCCAACCACACGACATGTCAACACTCTCCCCTTCTCAGTCTCGGGTTCCCCATTACCAGCTTTCCTGTACCCTGCTGCCTTCTTGTCCTTGCCCCTGGGGTGGTGTGCCCTGTTAAGTCTCCTTTTGTTTTATGGGCCTGTTTAATCTTTGGCTGATGGGTGACTTCATTACTGAGCTAAAAGTGTGTCTGGGGCCATACTCTAGGGGTTTCTCCAGTCTCTGTCAGGCCAATAAGTCTGGTCTTTTTTTGTGAGTTAGAATTTTGTTCTGCATTTCTCTCCAACTCTGTCTGGAACCCTCTGTTGTGATCCCTGTCAGAGCAGTTGGTGATGGTAGCCGGGCACCATCTAGTTGTGCTGGACTCAGTCTGGTGGAGGCTGCGGTAGTTGTGTTCCATTAGTTCTTTGAGTTAATCTTTCCCTTGTGTCTTTGGTTTCCTTTATTCTCCCTTGTGTTGAGCATCTTTTTATGTGCTTATTGACTGTTTGTATGTTCTTTAGAGAAATGTCTGTTCAAATCCTTTGCCCATTTTTAAATTTGGTGGTTTGTTTTTTGTTGTTAAGTTGTAGGGTTTTTTTTTTTTTTTTTTTTTAATATTCTGGGTACTAAACCCTTATCAGATACATGGTTCCTAAATATTTTCTTGGATTCTGTAGGTTGTTTCTTAACTTCCTTGATAAAATCCTTTGGAAGTTTTTACATTTGGAGAACTGGATTTATCTGTTTTATCTTTTGTTAGTTATGCTTTTGGTGTTATATCTTAGAATCCATTGTCGGAAACTGGATCCCAAAGCGTGTTTTATTCTTAGCATTTTAAGCTTTTAGTTCTGACATTTAGATCATTGATCTGTTTTGAGTTAATTTTCATACATGGTGTGAGGTATGGGTCCAATGTCATTCTTTTGCATTCTTTTTCTCAGCACCATTTATTAAAAACTATTCCCCAATTGAATGCAATTAGCACCTTGTAAAAAAATCAGTTGACCGTAGAAAATGAATTTATTTCTGGACTCCCAATTCTATTTGATTTCTTTATATCTTTGTCATTATACCAGCACCAAATTGTTTTGATTACTGTAGCTTTATACTAGTTTTTGAAATAGAGACATTTGAGTCCTCTTTGTTTTTATTTTTCAGGGTTGCTTTGGCTATTCGGAGCCCCTTGCAGTTTCATATGAATTCAAGGACTGAGTTTTCCATTTCTGCCAAGAAACTGTTGGAATTTGTGTAAAGATTGCATTGAATCTGTTGATTGGTTTGAGTAATATTGACATTTGAACAATATTAAGAACGTGGAATGTGTTTTCATTTATTTAGGTGTTTAATTTCTTTCAGCAATGTTTTATGGTGTTCAGTTAAAAGTCTTTGTCCTCCCTGGTTAAATTAATTCCTAGGTATTTTATTCTTTTAGATGTTTTTGTCTTTGAAATATTTTTCTTTTTTTTCCTTGCCTCTTTAAAATAGTTTTTTTTGATGTTGCTGAGAGTATATGCAGCAAAATATATACCAATTCAACACTTTCTGCGTGTACAATTTAGTGACACTGATTACATTCTTTGAATTGTGCAAGCATTCTCACCCTCCTTTTCTGAGATAATCCTCCCCAATAAGCATAAACCCTAAGACTCCTACATAATCTTTTGAATCGTGTTGTCAGTTTGATCCCACATAAATAAGTCTTCAAAGAACATAATGCTCAAGGCATTCTTTACTAGTTAAGCTAAAGTATTGTTTGGTTTTAAGAAGACTTCAGGGGATATTTTTGGTTTTAGGTTTAAAGGTTATCTTAGGGTAGTGATTTCAGAAGTTTGTCCATCCCCCATGGCTCCACAAAGTCTGGAGTCTCTGAGATTTGAAGTTGTGTTCTGCATTTTTCCCACTTTTGATCAGAATTCTTCTGTAGAATCTTGGATCAAAATGTTCAGTAATGGTTGTCAGGCACCATCCAGTTCTTCTGGTCGCCTGGCAAATGAGAGAGTTGTTCATGGACTCAATTTATCCACACATTCCATTTCCACCTCCTGTGCCTGACTCTCCTTCTTCTCTTTCTCCTGGCAAATATATACCAGTTGTTGTGCCTTGGATGGCAGATTGCAAGCTTTGAAGACCCCAGCCACTACACAGCAAACAGGAAGGTAGAACAAAAGCACTGAACACAGTATTAGGCCAGTTAACTTGGATGTCGCATGAAACCATGACCCTAAACTTCTGAACCAAGGAACCAAATCCCAGGAGGTATTTGGTTGTACAGAAGCAGCCTTAGCAGCTCCTCTCTTTTTGTCGTTGTTTTGTTGTTTTTGTAAACATATCTGTTGCACAACTTTTGCCAATTCAGCTTTTTACAGGTGTGCACCTTAATGACAGCAGTTTCATTAATTGGCTGTGTAACCTTGACTTTAATGAATATAATTTTTCCATCACCGTAACCCAAACCTTGGTTCCTTATAAGCAGTAACTCTCTTTTTTCCCCTGCTTCCTGCCCCAGTAGCCACTAAGAAACTTTGGTCTGTATACTTTTGCCTTTTCTTATCTTTTTCTATAAGTGAGGTCATACAATATTTATCTTTTTATGATCGACTTGTTTCACTCAGCATAATGTGTTTAAGCTACATCCATATTAAAGCATGTATCAAGACTTCATTTCTCTCTCTTACTGACTGAATGGTATTCCATTGTATGTATGCACCACATTTTTGTTTATACATTCATCTGTTGATGGGCATTTAAGTTGTTTTGGCTGTTCTAAATAGTGCTGCAATAAACATTGGTGTACAAGTTTCTCTTTGAGTCTCTGTTTAAAATCTTTGTGGTATATGCCTAGGGGTGGAATTGCTGGGTTATCTGATAGTGTTTTGAGGAGCTGCTACCTTGTTTTCCACAGTGGTCCTACCATTTTGCATTCCACCAGCAATGGATAAAGGTTCCAATTTCACCACATCCTTGCCCTGCCCATATTTGTTACTTCGGTTTTTTTTTTTTTAAGCCAACCTAAACAAAAAAAACCCGTTGCCTTTGAGTAGATTCCAACTCATTGCAGCCCTATAGGACAAAATAGAACTACCTCATAGGGTTTCCAAGGAGCAATTGGTGGATTCGAACTGCTGACCTTTTGGTGAGCAGCTGAGCTCTTAACCATTATGCCACCAACCCGACAGAAGTGAAATGCACCCTCACTGTGATTTTGATTTGCATCTCTTGATGACTAATGATGTTGGGTATCTTTTCATGCGTTTGTTGGCCTTTTGAATATCTTTGTTGGAGAAATGTCTATTCAAGTCCTCTGCCCATTTTTTGATTGGGTTATCTTTTTGTTGTTAGATTGTTGAGACTTTATGTGTATTTTGGGTTTTAGATTCTTCTCAGATATATGGCTTCCGAAGATATTCTCCCAGTTGATAGCTTGCCTTTTCACTTTTTGGTAAAGTGTTTTGATGAACAGAAATCTTTAATTTTTATGAGGTCCCATTTATCTATTTCACCTTTTGCTGTTTGTGTTCTTGTTATTGTTTAGGTAATCCATTGTTCAAAACTAGGCCCAACAGCATTGCCTCTGCATTTTCTTCTAAGAATGTTACGGCTTTAGTTTTCACATTTAGGTTCTTACTCCATTTTGAATTTGTTTTTGTATATGATATGAGGCATGGATCCTGTTTCATTTTTCTGCATATGGAAATTCAATTTTCCTAACACCATTCATAGAGGAGACTTTTCTTTCCGTATTGAATGGAACTTAGTTAGCACCCTTATCCAAATTCAGTTGATCACAGATGTGTGGATTTATTTCTGGACTCTCAATTCTATCCCATTGATTCGTGTGTCTGTTGTTACACTAGTACCAGACCGTTTTGATTGCTGTAGCTGTATAATATGTTTTCTATTGGTCAAGTTTTGATGTCCTATCAAAGAAGAATATCCACAATCTGAAAAGGCTGTTTTGTGTGAGTAGAGATTTTCTGCATGTTCTTGAATGAAGACAGTTTATTTCAACACATTAAATGAAGAAATGCCTATGAGACACCAACCTTTTTTCTTTTCAGACATTAAAGAGTTTTTTAAAAATGTGAAACTGTGCTACTGTTTTCACAAAATTCTTTTGAAGGTAATTGTTTTCATAGAAAATTTATTTCTGTTAATAGGTAAATGATATTTTATTATGAAATGAATTTAAAAATAGTTTTAAAAAAATTTAGTTTCAATTTGGAGTACAGTAAACATTAATAGATACAACCCACATGAGCAAACTTCTTTGAGGAACTCAGTAATCTGTACATGTGGAAGGGTTCTCTTAACAACCGTTTTTAAACCAGATAGTCTACTAAGAGTTGTCCCTCAGATACTGTTGAACGTCAGTTTGTGTCTCTTGTTAGGCTAGTCTGCCATAGATGAGGCGATTGAATTGGGCTTTGAAAGAAAGTTTTGGCCTTTCATTTAAGACTTGAATATACTTTTAACGTATAAAATACATGACAGAATTTAAATTGATGGTTACATTTTGACTTCATATGGCTAAAGAAAGTGTTACCTGCAGAGCAAATGAGTGGATAATTATATCCGGAAGAAAAAGAAAAGAATTTCAGAAAATGATGAATAAAAAATACTGAACTGTGAACTGCAAATAATTGTGGAACAAGCATTGCCTGAAACTGTTGGCATTGAGTGGATTCTGGCTCATAGTGACCCTAAGCATTATCTTAATGGGAATCTTAATTAGACAAACAAGATTAGGTTTAGTAAACACCTTAAATGAAAGAGATTGCAAAGTATAAGTGGGGGTACAATACAAGTATTTTAATTACTGATAACACTACAGATTTACCCAACCATAAAAAAATAGAAATAATAGTTTATTTGTTTCTATGAACTAACTCTGTGTTTGAGTAAATTGTTGGTAGGTACTATGAAAGTTAATTGTGGGGAACATTTATGAAAACCTTACTGAAGGTAATTTAGAGAAGAGACTTCACAGATTTTTTTTTTTTATCTGTATAAAATTAATCAGGATTACCTTGACTTAAGGAGTCCTGATGGTACAATGGTTAAGGACTCACCTGCTAGCTAAAAGCAATGAACAATCTGACAAGGAAATTTAGAAAACAATTCCATTTTCAATGACATCTTAAATAATACAATACCAAGGAATTAATTTAACCAGGAAGGTGAAAACAGTGTACGCTGAAAACTGTAGAAAAACATCATTGAAAGAAATTAAAGAAGATCGGAATAAAGGGAAAGACACTTCTTGGATTCGAAGGCTTAATATTAAGATAGAAATACTACCCAAAGTGACCTAGAGATTCAACATGATTCCTATCAAAATGCCAATAGTCTTTATTGCAGAAGTAAAAAAGCCAATCCTCAAATTCATATGGAATTGAAAGAGCCCCCCAATAGCCAAAGCAATCTTGAAAAAGAACAACAAAGTAGGAGGACTCACACTTCTATTTCAAAATGTACTATAAAGCTATAGTAATCCAAACAGTCTGGTACCAGTATACAGATAGAGATATAGAGCAACAGGCTAGAATTGGGAGTCCAGAAATAAACACATGTATCTGTGGGCAACTGGTGTTGAACTAGGGTGCCAAGTCCCTTCAGTGGGGGAAAAAACAGTCTCTTCAACAAAGATGCACAAGATTGAAGTTTGACTCATATCTCATACCATATATAAAGATTAAACCAAAATGGATCAATGACTAAGTGTAAAAACTAAAACCATGAAACTCTTAGAATAGGGATAATGCTTCAGGACCTAGTTTTCGACAGTGGCTTCTTACATATGACACCAAAAGCATGAACGCTAAAAGATAAAATAGATAAATTGGACTTCATCAAAATTAAAAGCTTCTGTGCATCAGAGAAATTTATCAAGGAAGTGAAGAAACAACCTACAGAATGGGAGAAAATATTTGGGAAGCATGTAATATCCAGAATATATATTAAGGCACAGTGGTTAAGAGCTAAGGCTGCTAACCAAAAGGCCGGCCGTTCGAATCCACCACTTACTCTCTGGAAACCCTGTGGGGCAGTTCTACTTTGTCCTATAGAATCGCTATGAGTCAGAATCAACTTGATGGCAACGGGTTTGGGTTTTATCTGTGGTGACTCAGTGGTAAAATTCTGAACCTCGATGTGGGAGACCCCTGTCTGTCAGTGGAGATTTGCTGAATATGATGCCGAATAGGTTTCCGTGGAGCTTCCAGACTAAGATGAACTAAGAAGAAAGGCCGGTGGCAATCTTCTTCTGAAAAATCAGCTAATGAAAACCCCATGGATCACAGCGGTCCATTCTGCAACCGATCATGTGAGTGGTGTAGGACTAGGCAGTATTTTATTCCATTGTGCATGGGGTCTCCATGAATCAGAGGCGGACTCAACAACAGCTGACAGCAAGAACAACAGCAACAACTCAACAACAAAAAGACGAACAATTCAGTTAAATAATGGGCAAAGGACTTGACTAGACATTTCATTAAAGAACTATCCAAATGGGCAATAAGCATATGAAAAGATGCTCAAAGGCCACTAGTCATGGTTGTTAGTGGCTATTGAGTCAAGTTGCTAGCATTCCACCCTGACTTGTGGAGACCTCATCCACAGCAGAATGAAATGCTCCTGGTCTTGTGCCGTCCCGTCCCCATGATGAGTTGCAGATCGGCAGGCTTTTCTTCCTAGTCCGTCTTAGTCGGGAAGCTCCACTGAAACGTATTCAGCATCATAGCAACACACAAGCCTCCGCTGACAGACAGGCGGTAGCTGCACATGAGGTGCATTGGCCTGGAATCAAACCTGCATCTCCTGCATGGAGGGCAAGAATCCTACCCCTGAACCGCCACTACCCCCTTATAATGTTTCATGGCATCTTCAGATTTCGTGTGCTTGAAATTAAATTTATCATCTTCCTTTCCCCGAAAATTCTGTTACTCTCTGTGTTTGCCTCGTTGGTGAATGGTGCTATCATCTGCTCAGTTCCAGAAGTCATAAATTCAAAAGTCGTTCTTAACTCCTCCTTCCATCACCCTCCCATAGTCACTTGATTACTAAGTTCTGTTAATTCTGTCTTAATATCCTAGAAATCGTTCCTCTGCTTTCATCCCTTCTGCTATGGTTCAGGTTCTTATTTGAACCATTGACTACTGCATCAGCCTCTTAATTGCCGTTCTGGACTTTAGGCTGACTCTTTGTTCTTTCTTGTTAGTGTATTCAATACTTAATATTTCTGAGATACAAATTTGAAGAGTCACACCCATGGTTAAAATTTTCAATTATTGTCCATCACCTTCATGATAATAGTGGCATTAAATATAGCTAAGTGCATAACTTATTGTGGTGCAGTGAATAAATATGGCCCTTGTAGCATGGTCTTTGTAACTCCTACCAAATGACTGGGTGAGACTATGCAAATGAGGTGCTTGTGGCCCACCAAAGGGATTGGCAAGGTTGCTAATAATGTAAATAAGGCGCATGGCACCTTGTGGGGGTACAACCATGCAGATAGGTGTATGCAGCCCTAATGAGGGGATTGGTCAGTTTTTCCATCTGACTAGGCTTAAAATGAGCCATCCCGGAGGTGGGAAGAGAGGATTTCAACACCACCAGGAAAGAAGAGTCAAGAGTGGAGTGCCTCCTTTGGACCCAGGATCCTTGTGCTGAGATCCTCCTAGATTCAGGAGACAGACAGAGAGCTGTGACACCAGAGATGGTGAGAAACAGCCGCAGAGAAATGGTGGCAGCAGAGGCAGCAGAACCGGGAGACTGGCAGGAGACGGCGAAGTGGGCTTCCCAAGCCACAGAGCAAGAGAGTTGAGCACCTTTGGACTGGAGGCTTACTGGCAGAGTGGGGTGCCTCCGGATACTTATCGGCAGAGCTAAAAGAGCTTTGTAACACTTACCTGAATAGGGCAGAGCCCAAGGGGCCAGAGAAAGATGTGCCTGCAAAGACACTGAGAAGAGGCTGTCCTGATCAAAGAACTGTATCCTGAGCATTCCTGAACCTGAATTGTAACCTGTTACTTCCCTAATAAACTCCATAATTATCAATATTGTCTGTGAGTTCTTTGTGGTCATTGCAACAAATTATTAAACCCAGCAGAGGAGTAGAGAGTGCCGTGGGAGGGACGGTTGGTGTCATAATTGGTAAAAAGGTTGAAAGGTGGAGGCATGTCTGATTCCTGCCTTGTAAGAACCAGCGTGGGCTGTTGATTTTGATTCTCCTTCTCGTATGTGAAGTTAGAGGAGGTCAGATGCCCCGCCATGCCATTTTTACACTTGTGTTGTCTGATTTTATTCTTTGAACAGTCCTTTGCTACTTTCCTGGTTGCACAGATGAGGAAATTGAGACCTAGATTTAAACCCAGGTCTGTCTGTTTTTAGTTTATGCTCTTAGGCACTTTCTTATGCTACTTATGTAGGACATTCCAGACCCCTTGTGTTGTGGTTCTTACCCACTTCTCTAGTGTCTAGTGTCTTGACATTTTTTAAGGTAACTTCCTTGAGGGCAGAGATCATATCCCACAACAAACATTTTCTTAAAACGTAGTTCCACTACCCACTGCTGTCGAGTCGATTCCGACTCATAGTGACCCTATAGGACAGAGTAGAACTGCCTCATCGAGTTTCCAAGGAAACACAGTAGGCACTTGGTAAATGTTTGTTGAATGAGTGTTAAGCAGTGATGAATAAGAGGGCACAGTGAGACTAGACCAGTGTAGAAAGACATGAAAGAGACATCTGAAGAAAAGGATTCCTCTGGCTGGCCGTGTTCATAAACGGTCAGCCTTTGGGTTATAGCAAAATAGTGAGAGGTGACCAAATGAGGGAAATGAAATCCGGAAGGGGTGATTAAAAGAGAGAAACTTTCTGTTTTTGACTTGAATGAATTGTGTCCTAGGGTTGTAAGAACCTGAAAATGAAGCCTCTAAATACCTTTTTATGTTTTTAGGACTTGTGGAATTAAAGAGAGAGATGCCTGAAAACTAGAGACAGAGAAGGATATTTTTCAGAAAGGGGAAGAAGGAAGACTATAGAGCTTGATATGGCCCTCAGGTGAGAATCTAGAATAAATTATTTAAAGGATAAATTGTTTCCAGGAGAGGTGAAGCACTAATCATTGGGAAATAGCCTGAATTCATTAAGAAATAAACAAAACAGCAGAGCCTTCTTTTTGCACATGAAGCCTGTTGTTTTCCGTCCATTGGATGAGACATAAGGTGTACTCATCAAAAGCACAGATGGCACAGATCATGGGAGGGAGAGGGTGTTAGCTAGGATGGGCTAGATTCTGCTGTAGTAATAACCTCAAATTTTGGTGCTTAAAAACAAAAGAGATTTTTTTTTTAAATAATATATTTTTGGTGATTCCAATTCAACAGGATATTACTTAATGACATTGGTTACATTCTTTTTTTTTCCCCTATTATTGCATAGGGTGTATTTGTTTTTACAAAAGTAGAATAACTATAACAACACCGATCCACCATGCCTGATATGGTCAGTGTGCCCCATCCATACTTCCTGGGACCACAATATCATTTTTTAAATTTTATATTGTTGTTGAGAATATGTACAGCAAAACATACACCCATTCACCACAATTCAGTAACATTGATTACGTTCTTCAAGTTGTGTAACTCTTCTCACTCTCCTTTTCATTTCTGAGTTGTTCCTCCCACATTAACATAAACTCAATGCCCCCTAAAGTTCCTATCTAATCTTTTGAGTTGCTGTTGTTACTTTGATCCCATATAGTCCTTCAAAGAGCACAATGCTCAAAGCAGACATTTTTTACTAGTTAAACTAGACTATTGTTTAGTTTTAGGAAGACTTCAGGAGATTTTTTTTGGTTTAAGGTTTAAAGATTATCTCAGAGCATTAGTTTCAGGGATTCATTCGGCCTCCATGACTCCAGAAAGTCTGGATTCCATGAGAACTTTAAATTCTTTTCTGCATTTTAAATTTTAAATTCTTTGCTGCTAACCAAAATGTCTGTGGTTCAAATCTACCAGGCAGTCCTTGGAAACCGTATGGGGCAGTTCTACTCTGTCCTATAGGGTCACTATGAGTCCGAATCGACTCGACGGTAACTTTTTTTTTTTCTTGCATTTACCCTGTTTTGATCAGGATTCTCCTATAGATTTTTTGCTCAAAATGTTCGGTCATAGTAGCTGGGTACCATCCAGTTCTTATGGTCTCATGGCAACCAAAAAAAAAAAAAAAAAAAAAACCCTGAAGCCCTCAAGTCTATTCTGACTGATAGCAACCCTGTAGGACAGAGTAGAACTGCCTCATAGGGTTTCAAAGGAGTGGCTGGTAGATTTCAACTGCCAACCTTTTTGGTTAGCAGCTGAGCTCTTAACCACTGCCCCACCAGTTATTCATGGAGGCAATTAGCAATACATTCCATATCTCCTCCTGTTCCTTTTTCTCCTTCTTCCTCTGTTGCTCCAGGCAAATAGAGACCAATTGTTGTGCCTTGGATGACCACTTGCAAGCTTTTAAGAACCCAGGCACTATGCAAGGAACCAGGAGGTAGAAAAGAAGCACTAAACATGTCTTTAGGCCAATTAACGGGGATGTCGTGTGAAACTGCGACTCATGATGACCCAGTATATGCAGAGTAAAACTGTTCTCCACAGGGTTTTCAAGACTGTGGCCTTTCTGAAGCAGATCACCAGGCCTATCTGTCAAGGTACCTCTGGGTGGGTTTGAACTGCCAGTCTTTCAGTTAGCAGTCAAGCACTTAATCGTTTGCACCACCCAGGGACTCCTGAGACATCGTACCCACTGTTTTTAATGACCTCAGGAGATGGTGAATTTTATCTCTCTGGGTAATCTCTCTGGCATTAACCAGAATTTTTTTTTTCTTTTTTTTTTTTATTTCAACCCACCATACATTGGGCCACCTCACAGGAAACTGATCAAGAGAACAGGAGACATTCAATGAGAGTTTTCTTTCTTGGTGTTTCAGGAGAACTAGAAAGAGTCACAGCCTTTCCTTAATGTTGATGTATTTATTGAGGAGGAAAGAAATTATGTAACAGGGAAGTGCAGGGCACTGTTTGAGAACTCGGTCTTACCTGGCTAGTTATGGAACATTCTTATGCCTTGTTGTTTAAGGATTTCTTTTTTATTTTTCAGGATTTGTTTTCAGGAAGATAGGAGGAAAGGAAGACATCTCAGGATCCCATTTCGAGGGTCCTTTGGCTACATTTCCACCATCAGAACATTTTCTCCAAGAGTCCTGGGGCCAGACACCTGGATTTCCAGATGGGTTTTGTAGTCAAGGAGATTTTAGAGAGGGGAGGTATGTCAGTTATGTAGAAAAGTTCAGTTATCTAAAGAATTTATTTTATAAAATATCACAAAACTTTGTGACTTAAAACAACAGCAATTTATTACTTTTCATGATTTTGTGGACTGACTAGTATCAACTGAGTAGTTTTGTTCCTCATGGTGTAGCTGAGGTCACTCGTGGGCTACATTTAGCTGGAAGCCCTGCTGGGACTAGGACATCTAAGATGGCCTCTCATCCTCTAATACCTCTCACCATTTGGTAATGTAGCCCAAGTTTCTTCATACCATGGCATTTAGCTTCCAAGAAGGAATATTTCAAGAGGACAAGCCCCAATATGCAAGCACTAATCAAGCCTCTGCTGGCATCATTTTGCTAATTCTCATTGGCCAAAGCAAGTCACATGATCAAGTCTAGAGTCAGTGTGGGAGGGGGCTACACAAGGGTGCAAACACCAGGAGGTTTTGTTCACTGGAGGCCACCACTATAACGATTTACCACAAGTGAGCAGGGCAATTTTGCACACTGGATCCTCAGTTGTCAGTGCTTAGGTATGGATGCGTAACCTAAGATCTGGTCCTTGACTTTGCAGTTCCAGAAACTCTGTGTGATTAGGAGTTCATGCTTAGCCCCATGCTTTTATCTGCAATTGCCTCTCATCATCACTCGAAGACGTGAATTTAGGCTGTCATAGTTTTATCTCAAGACTCTGTCGTCTTGGCCACAGATGATTGAACCAGAGTGGACACCTGACCTATGACTCTGTTAGCTGAGCTGGCCCAATTGGACTTTCTCTTAAGGCTCTTAAGACTTTGGAATGGGAATACTGAGAGACTTAAGATCCAAACTGGTGAAGAGATTATAGAAAATCTCGTAGATAGTCTAAAACGAGTTCAGAAATATATCTAAACTCCTGAGATGACTAGAAAGTGAGACTGCTAAACCATAGTTTAAGTGGTTAAGTGCTATGGCTGCCAACCAAAAGGTCGGCAGTTTGAATCCGCCAGGCACTCCTTGGAAACTCTATGGGGCAGTTCTACTCTGTCCTCTAGGGTCGCTATGAGTCGGAATCAACTCAACGGCAGTGGTTTGAAACCATAGTTATTAAGAGATTGGCTGCTAACCAAAAGGTTGGCAGTTTGAATCCACCAGCTGCTTCTTGGAAACCCTATGGGCAGTTCTACTTTGTCCTATAGGGTCGCTATGAGTTGGAATCAACTTGATGGCAACAGGTATTCACTAGTGGATATATGTTTCTGCTCATTCTCATATGCTCCATGACAATATCTAGCTGCAAGGGAGGCAGGGAAATGTCATCTCTAGCTGAGTAGACATGCACCCAACTACTATGGAAGAAGGAGAAAGTGTATTTTAGTGAAGACTTAGCTGCTGCCTCCTTCCCCCCACCCCCTCCCCACACAGCATAGTGTTCAATTCCTGGTTACCTTTCAGGAGGGAGAAAGACAAGAGTGTATTTACAGGGAGTAAACAGGATGATGAAGGCCTCAAAATCAGGCCATAAACAGATTGGTTGAAAACTTGGGGATCGTTATATTGAATATTTAGGAAATGAAATGGCTGCTTTTGAATGTTTCACATGCAAAAAGAGATAAAGGTTATTCTGTAAAGGCTCCAGAAGTAAATATAATAAGAGGAAGCTAACCAGTAACCAGTTGCCATCAAGTCAGTTCTTGACTCATGGCTCAGAGAAATGTATTTATGTTCATTATAAGAAAAGAAGATTCTAGCAGAGTTGTCCAGAATGATTTACACCTCAGGTACATTGTGAACTAGAAGAGACCCCAAAAAAAAAAAAATTTTTTTTATTGAGTACCTATTATATGCTCAACACTATTGAGGCACTTTCACAGATTTGTTGCTTCCAACTCTGAGAGTCTGTTGCAGCTCTACATACTTTTCTCCAAACCCTATTTTTCGTGACTCACTGACAAGCCTGCAAAGAGCATATATGAGTTAAATTTGTGGGGTAGAACATCCTAGGGGATAAACCCTGGAGGGTGTTGTGTATGTTCAAGTTGTGAGTTCTGGGGTAGATGGAGAAGTTGGCCAGGGTGCAGAAAGAAGGAAGCATATCAGTTAGTTATTTTCTGATTCTCAGCAGCAACCTGAGATCTTCCAGAAGGGGTTATATAGTCCTGACCAGCATAGCTTTGTGGTGGCCCTCCTGTCTGCCGTATTACCACACTGGTGAGCCCAGAGAATGCTGCCAAGAAGTATGAGAGGGCTGCTTTGAAAGCTCTGTCCAATGTACGAATGTCCGGTGTCTTCCATATAGCTCCTGTGGGTACTGGTGGGAGACAAGATGCCTTTCTTGATATGAGTTCCTGGTTGTTTACTGGAGTCAACAAGAGTGTTTTGTCATTCCTTGTGTTTTTTTTTTTTTTTTTTGTACTTCTGGATCCAAAGATCTAAGAGAACAGAGGGGCCCCCAAATCTGCAATTCACATAAACAAATTAAAGTGACAGAGTAACAGGAAATGGGCCAGGGCACAGAAACGAAGACATTCCCCAGAACGATGGGGCAGGGTATCAGAAATTAGCCCACAAACTTCTTTAAAGTTGTCTCTCAGAGCAACCAGATGAAACGAGCCCCAGAGACATGCGTCGAACATCCACCTGTGACCCCTGTGTGACCTTTCACCAGGGACAGTGAAGGGCTGCAGCCGCAGCTGGGGAATCCAACTCAGAGTGAGAGACTGCACAGGCATGACACCCCATAAGTCCTACTATGAATTCCAGAGGCCCGTGGGACAGGAGCCATCTTAGAAAGCAGCTGCGCGTGCACCTTAGGTAGCCTATCCCCACCCGAATCTGGCTAGTTACCGGAAAACCCCGCCTGTGCCTCTGAATAAACATGAATCTTTTTCACACTCAAGTATTTTTAAAAGCCCGTGCAAGTCCTTCGTTCTGTGAGACGGGCGGTAAGCATTGCCTAGGCCTTCCTTACCTCTGCTTGCAAGCCTCTTCAATAAAGCTTTCCTGGTGTGCCTTACGTGCTCATTCTTGACCAGTGAGAGGCAAGAACCTTATTTAATTAAAGGCATAGAGACTCTGGCAACAGTTCTGAATCTCCTCAATACTTCTGCTTGTTTCTCTTTAATTGAACACTCACCTCAGTCAATCCTAAGCTCTAATGTTATGCTGGTCTACCAGTGTGGACACTTAAGTGACAAAGTTTTAGGAAGAGACCCTAAAACTTTAAACCTCCTTGAAGCTTGTGATAAACTTTAGTGTTTATGTGCCCACAAGTAAGAATTGCCACACTTCCCTGGGAAGTTGGAGGAGAGCTAAGAGATTGAAATAGAAATGTATTTGGACATAAAAATATTTTAGTCAAGCTGTGAAGAAGCAGCACAGGGGATGACCTGAGGCCCCTGGAGCCATCAAGTAGCATGCTTGGCAATACCGTTTGGAGAACAAGGGTGTTCTGTGTGAACAGTTTCTCACACTTACCCACACTCCACCTTCCAGCCCTGTCTCTGTGTCCTTTAAATCTAGTGCCTCAGATTTAGTCAGATGATAATAGACACTTGTCATGCCTGAGTGAAAGGTTCCAAAGGGAGGTTGGAAGGGTCTTATAACCCTGAGGAAGAAAGGATGTTTACAGTCCAGTTGAACCTATCCACCTAAAGAGCTTTAGCCAGCTTCCTCCCAGTTCGCCTAATGGAAAGCACTTCATCACAGCAGGTGACAATTTTTTCCCAAAAAAAAACACAGAAGGTAGACTCAAATGAGAAAGGCATATTCTTTCAATTGACTTCCTAAGGCACTCTAACCTTTTGTCTTTAGCCTACTTGAGAATGACTCTATCTGAGCATCCAAGAGTAGGGACCTGTCTAGAAAAATTAGTGCCTATGGCAATTAGTTTTAAATTGCTGAATGATCTCACAGCTGGCAATGGAAACTTCGATGGCCAATAGAAACTGCTCATTAGAGCCCTTCCTCAAGCAGTACTCAGGGTACACGTTCTACTTGCGATACCTTAGTTACACCTCTGTCAAGAGGAGTGAAACCAAAGAGATTGTGGGTGGGTATGATGTCATTTCTCCTCATAAGGATTTTTTCCTTGTTCTAGACTGCAAAAAGTGAAATTATGTTAAAAGATACGAACATTGTGAAGGACCTTGATACGTGTTGCCGAACTGCCTTCTTGAAAAGTAGTACCAGATCATGACACTGAACTCAAGTTCCTTATAGACCCACTGCTGCCTTTGGACAATTTCTCATAGAAATACACAATGCTAAGGTACTAGATACTTAGCATTGTGTATTTCTAAAGCTAACACCTGTACTATATTCCTGAATCTTACTACCAGCTCCCATTCTTACAATTTAACCGTAACATTGATACTTAGAACTCTTTGCCCCACTCACTCAAGGGACTGAGTGTACTTGAAAAATTAATTTTAGAGTAAGTCCTTATATGTAAAGCTCCCATTCCAGGATTATACGAGCCTGAATATATACCCACTACACTAGGCATACTCTCGACATGAGCTTGGCACATCAACTGGCAGCATTTTGTTGGAGAAAATAAAGACATGTTCCTAAGGAATCTCAGGGTGCCTCCTACACTTACTTTTAAAAATGTGCTTGTCGTTAAAGTATTTGCACTGTGTGTAGTCCCTTGATGCGGAAATAGACAAAGGAAAAAGGAAGAGAGACTTTGTCACTGTTATTCATTGCTGTATTTCAGCACCAAAAACAATGCCTGGCACGTAGTAGCTCAATAAATATTTGTTAAATGACTGAGTGAAATTTTCCTTCTTTTGTTGAGAAGTTGTCTCATGGGGCATTTGTTTGGATGGTCTAAGGGTCATAAAAAGGATGCCTTTTGGGGTTTCTTCCTCATCCACTTTTCAGGGAATCAGCCATCCATTTGATACCAGCTGTGCAGTTCCAGGAACCTTGTTTATATAATATGATGTAGCCTTGCTATAGATGATTGGCTCAGATATACTTTCTCTTATTTTGGAATTGCACTAAGAGATTTCTATTTGTGACTGTACTGGTCTTTGGAAAGACCTCTCAGGAAGTGGGAGTGAAGTCATGGTCTCTTCTAGGTGGAGATGGAGAGCCGAGAAAGGCCATTTGCAGAAAGAGACAACAGAAAGGAGTAAAGGAGAAGTATAGTAAAAATGAGCTTAGATTCCACTGTGTACCCACTAGAATTGCTCAAATGAGGACAGACAATACCAAGTGTTGGTAAAAATATGGAGCAACTGGAACTCACTGCTAGTTGAAATGTAAAATGGTACAACTACTTTGGAAAACAGCGGCAGTTTCTTACAAACGCACACTTGACCATGTAACGCAGAAACCCTATTCCGTGTATATTCACAACATACAGATTTCGTCCAAGATATATGTGCTGGAATGTTTCCTGAAGCACCATTTTAAATAGTCCCAAATGGGAAACAACTCAAATGCCCAACATTAACAGCCTGAATAACTAAATTGTGGTATATTCACAGAACGGAATACTCCACAGTGGTAAGAATGAATGAATTACTGTGACATATGGATGATAATGAATCTCATAAGTAAAATGCTGAATAAAGAAAGTGTAAAAAACAATCAAAATTAATGTGTGCTGTTAGATGTCAGGACTGTGGCTAGCCTTGGGGAATGATGAGTGGAGGAGTGGGAGCTTCTGAGGTGCTGGCAATGCTCTGTTTCTTGATCTGGTGCTGGTTACATTGCTGTGTTTAGTTTGAGAAAATTTATTGAGCTGTGCACTTATGACGTGCACTTTCCATATTCATATTTCAGTAAAAAGATTTAGGAAAAATTTTAATCTAAAATTTTAAAAATGAGCCTAGAAATAGAGATGAATGCCTGCTAATGTCAGCAGCATTCCTTAGATTCCATGAGAAACCTGAACTGTTGTTTAAAATTCCTTTTCTGGATGTAAGGTATCTTGTCTGGGTTTCTTCTGTCTGGGTATCCAGCCATTGATTCCCCAGCCTCTTCCACTGGACGGAAGCTCTCCTAGTGACATAGATTTTTGGCCCACAAATATCCCTTTCCACTCCCCCATCCTGGCCATCTTCGAAAGTAGATGAATCTGTTCTCTGCAGGAAATTAAGTACATAGTCATCAAATAAACAATTTGCAGATGTTTAGTCTAAACTAACCCACCAAATCTGCTTCCCAGAAAGGAAGCAGCATTTTCTATCTGCCTGGGACGAAAGATGGAGAATGCTGGCAGCCAGATCACCAGCCAACAGTCTTGGGACACAGTCTGGGATGTCTTGTAGTCAGCAGAGACACTACGATTGTGGTTAAAACTATGCTCAGAAGTTTGGTGATTTATCCCCCAGCTCAGTCCCCTAGATGGTTTCCTGAGAAAACAGAAGCCAACTCAGTCCAGTTCCTCCCACACAACTTCAAAAGGACAAACACCTAGCCCATGAAGTGGAGGTTATGGAGCAATGAGGTGCTCGCAGCTTAGTAAAGATTGGGCCCTTGGCAATGAGCCCTAATCTTTGCCACATGGCTCATCTACCCAGCTCTAATTCAAACCTAGACAATGGAAGTAACATCTTTATCTAGACAGGCTCAGATTTTTCCAACTTCATTCAATACAATAAAGGATCATTGCGAAGCCAAAGTTCTGGATGTCAACTCTTTACATCTGTTCAGCGTCTTCTGTGACTATTTTCCCTCTGACCTTTCTTCTTGGATTGAATGGATGACCTCTCTTGCCTCTAACCACAATGACTAGGGATCATAGATGACGTCTGCTTGGAAATAAAATTTGGCTTCGGTAGCAACTTTCTGCCTCTGTATGGTTTAGACATCTCCAGACTTTTTTGTACCAGAAGACAGAAGAGGGAGATCTGGCGATTGGGCGCTTCTGGAAAGTCTGCTTAGTGTCAATGCAAAGTGAGAATTTCATTCATTTACCCAACAGGTGTTTACTGAATACCTGTTATGTCCGTGAATCATCTTATGTAATGACTGAGAATACAGCCATAAGCAAGATAGATAAAAATCTCTTCCCTCACGGGGTTTATATTCTAGAAGAAAGGAGATAGACAATGAACGTATAAACAGATAAAAGGATAATTTCAGATAGCCATAGAGCTATGAGTAAAAGTGAAAAAACGTGATGAGAGAAAGAATTGCTAAGACTAAGATGGGAGCAAGCTGCTTTGGTAGGGTGGTAGGAGAAGACCGCTCTGGGGAACATTACATTTAAGCTGAGACTTGAATAATAACATGATTTGGGGACATGGACAGAAAAAACAGCAAGTACAAAGTCCTTAAGGTAGGGACAAGCTTAGTTGTTCAGGAACAGAAAGGACAGCGTGGCTGGAGTGAAAGAGAAGGATTTCAGATGAAGCCAAAGAGGTATGCAGGGGCTAGATCATGTGAGATCGTAGGCTGTGATAAGGAATAAAATTTGCTTGCCTGATGTAGACAGATGATTCAAATTCTTGGAAAGCCTCAAAGGGAAATAAAATACAGTAGTAATTGTGGGAGAGGTAGTATAACCTAGTGGCTAGGGGTTTAGACTCTGGAAACAACTCTCTGGGACTACATCCCAGCTGTACCACTATGCTGTGTGAGTTTAGCAAAGTGACTTAACCTCTCTGGGCCTTGGTTCCTTCACCTTTAAGGTGGGAATAATAATTCATCCTCACAGATACTATTTTGCATTGAGGATTAAATAAATTTATATCTCTAAGATGCTTAGAACAGGGCCTGGCATTTACTATTTGCTTAAGTATTTTAGTTGTTGCATTGTTGTTGATGTTATTAATATTGTAGACTTATTACTAATGGGAAAAGGACTTTCAATGAGCTCTTCACTATGTTCTACTTTAGTTAGTTTTAAAAATGATTAGTGGAATTACATTGTTATAGATTGCTTTATCTGTCTTTAACTCTTCCCTCCCTTCTCCTATCATGACCTCTCTGGGTGGAGTATATCTTCTTATTCCACTGACTTTGGGCTTGGTCATGGGTTAGAGATTGAATTGTGTCCCCCAAAATATGTGTTGGAATCCTAACCCTATACCTGTGGGTGTAATTCTTTTGGAATAGGGTTTTCTTGTTAATGAAGCCATGTCAGCGTAGGGTGTGGCTTAAGCCTAATCGCTTCTGAGTTATGAAAAGAGTAGATTAGACTCTTACAAAGCTGATTAGACTTAGAAGCAAGCACAGATGGAGGGAGGATAGATGCCACATGAAGATTACCAAGGAACCAAGGAACACTGGGGCTACAGAGGCTGAGACAAGGATCTTCCTCCTGAACAGCAAAGAGAGCCTTCTCCTACAGACAGCGCCCAAATCCATTCTCCACCATCTTTGCTCTTTGCAGCTCTTGTTTTAGCTTAAAATTTCTGAGTGGGTACATCTTATTAAGTGAGCCTAAGTTGTGTGTTTCAGCTTTCAGGATAACCTGCGAATTGCCGCATAGTGGGCAGTAACATCTGTGACCACCAACCTTGACCTAGTGCACAGCTATTAATTCAGCTGAAACACAAGAATACAGCCAAACCAGCTGTTAAAATATTTCCATGCCACTTGTAAGTTATCACTACCCCTAGTCCCCCAAGTCCCCCACCAACATGCAGGAAATCCCAGCCCTCCCCCAAGACATCCTAGACCACTCCCTTGATTCAGCAACTGAAGGGTTAATGCTTGGAGCAATAAGGAGCCTTTGGGATTCTCCCCTAGCTGCTGTGGCAGAGAGTCAGTAATGCCAGTGATCTCTGGTTATGAAATATTTTGGTTCCCCCTCTGCATATGGGCCTTCTGCTACACCAGGTAAGCACTCTAGTGGGCATGGGGTAGAATGGAAGAAGAGTCATGGGTCTGGCCTTGCACATCATGCCAGGTCCCATCCATCCTGCTCCAGGATGAGGCTGTTTTTCTGCCATCCCAACATCAGTACCTGCTTGTCAGGCTTGAGCCAAAATGCTTCCATAAGTCATGGTCATCTGTGAGTGGAATCTAACAAGGGGAAACCAGGACCGTGGAGAAGTGATGATCTGTGGTGCTTACTAGGAAATGCGTATGCCACAGGTATTTGGCTTGCAATAATTTGTGTTTGAGATCCAGATCCAGTACCTATAAAACCCTGTACCTAGAGCCCACATGAAAGGAAAGCTAAACTTTGTCTTCTTTCTTGCCAGACCCATTCACACACAGGCTTATATGGGAAGGAACTGCGTGGTCTTTTTTTCCATTCTGTGTATATTTTCCAGTATAGTCAGATGTAGAAGGAAAATGTATTTAACTCAGTGAGGAAGTTCAGTTTGTGAGAGAAAACTCCTGTGGGAGGGGGAAAGACTGGCAAGTCACAGGGAATTAGACAAGCTCTCCAAGTCTGCGGAGGAGCTGCAGTTCCAGCTTCCCTTATGCTGTGGCCCATCTCAGGAAATAAAGTGGTCAAGTTCGTTCAGGGACCACTGCCCACACTCCATCACTGAAGTGTGGCCCAATGGTCAGGAAGGTTCAGGAAAGTAAGGACTGCCCCGACATGAGACCCCCATCCCTTCTAAACAGACTGCTGAGCAGTAAAACAGTTCCAACATTGAGGGACTTTGTTTTTCATCATCACTTGTTGCCTGTGAACATGGGCTCGGCTGTAGTCATAAGGCCTCTGGGTGGGGTTATTCTATGCGAAGATGGACTGAAAAAGTGGGGGTGCCTGTATGTGTGCTGAGCTAAAAGAGAGAGGAAGGAGGGGAGAAAGACAATGTGGAAAAGAAAACTAAAGCAGTATTTGAGGCATATGAAGGGAGAAAGACTAAGAAATTTTCTTTCTTGGCGTAACTGAAACAATGAAACAGAGCTGAGCTTTCAGTACCCAAAGACCACTGTGTAAGGGGACCTCAGGGGAATCACTCGATGGTGATCAGTGAGGTAGAGCAACCCAGCCCGGGGTTGGGACAGAGGCCATGAGGCTCCTGTGTTGGCCACTTTCTGTCCTCTTTCATCTCTAGGTTGGACCTGATGACCAGCATCTAACACCTAGTGTTCCCTGACAAGCTGGAGATAGCCTGTTGTTTTTTTAGTCTATTTTTTTTTTTTTGTCATTTGTACTCAGACCTTCTGCAAAACACCTCTTTAAAGCATTAAAAAGCAAAGATATCACTTTGAGGACTAAGGTGCGCCTAAACCATGCCATGATATTTTTAGTGGCCTCATATGCATGTCAAAGCTGTATGATGAATAAGGAAGACAGAAGGAATATCTCAAGATGCCCCACATCACTGGACCCCTAGAAATTTCACCCCTAGAATAATCCCTGAATTTTTGTGGGATTAATTTCCCACCCTATGGCATGCAACCATTTTTTTTTATTGAATTTTATTGAGCTTCAAGTGAACGTTTACAAATCAAGTCAGTCTGTCACATATAAGTTTATATACACCTTACTCCATACTCCCACTTGCTCTCCCCCAATGAGTCAGCCCTTCCAGTCTCTCCTGACAATTTTGCCAGCTTCCAACTCTCTCTATCCTCCCATCCCCCCTCCAGACAGGAGATGCCAACACAGTCTCAAGTGTCCACCTGATACAAATAGCTCACTCTTCATCAGCATCTCTCTCCTACCCACTGTCCAGTCCCTTTCATGTCTGATGAGTTGTCTTTGGGAATGGTTCCTGTCCTGGGCCAACAGAAGGTTTGGGAACCATGACCACCGGGATTCCTCTAGTCTCAGTCAGACCACTAAGTATGGTCTTTTTATGAGAATTTGGGGTCTGCATCTCACTGATCTCCTGCTCCCTCAGGGATTCTCTGTTGTGCTCCCTGTCAGGACAGTCATCGGTTGTGGCCGAGCACCAGCTAGTTCTTCTGGTCTCAGGATGATGTAGGTCTCTGGTTCATGTGGCCCTTTCTGTCTCTTGGGCTCTTAGTTATCGTGTGACCTTGGTGTTCTTCATTCTCCTTTGATCCAGGTGGGTTGAGACCAATTGATGCATCTTAGATGGCCGCTTGTTAGCATTTAAGACCCCAGACGCCACATTTCAAAGTGGGATGCAGAATGTTTTCATAATAGAATTATTTTGCCAATTGACTTAGAAGTCCCCTTAAACCATGGTCCCCAAACCCCCGCCCTTGCTCCACTGACCTTTGAAGCATTCATTTTATCCCGGAAACTTCTTTGCTTTTGGTCCAGTCCAGTCCTTCCATGTATTGAGTATTGTCCTTCCCTTCTAACTAACTAGTCAGTAAATAAACCTCTCCCACCCTCCCTCCCTCCCCGCCTCCTGACCACAAAAGTATGTGTTCTTCTCAGTTTTTACTATTTCTCAAGATCTTATAATAATGGTCTTACACAATATTTGTCCTTTTGCCTCTGACTAATTTCACTCAGCATAATGCCTTCCAGGTTCCTCCATGTTATGAAATGTTTCACAGGTTCGTCACTGTTCTTTATCAATGCGTAGTATTCCATTGTGTGAATATGCCACAATTTATTTAACCATTCATCCATTGATGGACACCTTGGTTGCTTCTAGCTTTTTGCTATTGTAAACAGAGCTACAATAAACATGGGTGTGCATATATCTGCTTGTGTGAAGGCTCTTATTTCTCTAGGGTATATTCCGAGGAGTGGGATTTCTGGGTTCTATGGTAGTTCTATTTCTAACTGTTTAAGGTAACGCCAGATATATTTCCAAAGTGGTTGTACCATTTTACATTCCCACCAGCAGTGTATAAGAGTTCCAATCTCTCTGCAGCCTCTCCAACATTTATTATTTTGTGTTTTTTAGATTAATGCCAGCCTTGTTGGAGTGAGATGGAATCTCATCGTAGTTTTAATTTGCATTTCTGTAATGGCTAATGATCGAGAGCATTTTCTCATGTATCTGTTAGCTGTCTGAATATCTACTTTAGTGAAGTGTGTGTTCATATCCTTTGCCCGCTTCTTGATTGGGTTGTTTGTCTTTTTGTGGTTGAGTTTTGACAGAATCATAAAGATTTTAGAGATCAGGCGCTGGTCAGAGATGTCATAGCTGAAAATTCTTTCGCAGTCTATAGGTGGTCTTTTTACTCTTTTGGTGAAGTCTTTAGATGAGCATAGGTGTTTGATTTTTAGGAGCTCCCAGTTATCTGGTTTCTCTTCGTCATTT